>NC_073692.1:131246794-131324794 GCF_029784155.1 Uranotaenia lowii
CAGTGTGCTGGGAAATCGATCGCTGCCTTTCGCGAATGGCAGCCCTGGTTGGACATTATGGTGTGGCGCTCGCTAACCAGCTTGACGACTTTCCACAGAGTTTATTTGACCATTTTAGTAGTGCGTGGTGTGCATGCTCATCAATAATCATCGCGCTGTAATTGGTAGCCGTTTCGATTTTGGGGCCATTCTCGGCGTTCTAGCAAGTAGAGTTTGGGGCAGGAATTGCATTTCAACACACAGAATCGCTCAACAGGTCCAATTGGTTCAAAGCAAATGAAAAAAAAAAACAACACTTTTCCTGGAACCAATTTATCATTTGCAGGTGATTTGGCGAACGATTTTGCGTGAAGTTGCAAAAATAAAGCAGTGAGTGCTGAGATGAGAAGAAAAAAAAGTCCCATCCAAATCAGTAACATATACGTCCTAACTGCATAATGAGGTCACGTGTGACATTTTATGGCTTTGATAGATTTTAATTCAGCTTCTACCGCAAATTCGGGAGCTGTCCAGTAGTTTGAATTGGAGCTATGATGTATGGCTGTTCGCTGGCTTGAATAATTAGACCCGCTCTCCGTAGAGTGAATGAATGCGACACTTTTATGTGGAAAATTCACTTAGCGTTTACCGTTTAGTGTAACTAACTGCTGCTAACAGAGAATTTGGTTCCATTCTCAGCTTTACACAATTCAATGAACAAAGGTTGACAAAAGAGCTTTTATTAGTACTTTTATGTTCACATGAAATGCTATTAATGAAATTACATTTGAGTTCTTCAGAGCAAACAGGGCATAGATGAAAGATCTTTCAAACGTTAAGACAATAAACGATTCATCAAATTTAAATCATTTGACTGGAATAAATTTGAAAGATTTTGGTTCTTTTTTTTTTCGTTCAAACCCTACTTTTCGATTTTATACATTGATTTTTTACCGGTTTTCCTGGTCAGAAATGATACATTTTCCCGGTACAAAATAACCATCTGTCAATAACGCCTTTGACTTTCACTTGCATTTTCTGATAAATTTTTTTTCTTCATTATCTCTATCACCATACAAACAAACTTATGAGATTGAACTATAATTTTTTATTATGTACTCTTATATTTTTTAAACCATTATTTTTATTTGCAGAGAAAAGACGTTCTTAACACAACATTTACGGCAACATTGAGGCAATTGTGTTTTTTTTCCAATTAATTTAGTTTCGAAACCTCAGAAACCGACCAAAACTCAGGACGAGGTATTTTTGAAGAAGTGCAGGACAGTGTTCCGAATATCACTCAATTCTCATGAGAGACACTGAAACGTTTTCAACAGCGAAAGCAAAATCTAAATTGTCGGTTGGTTTATCTCCCAGTGGGGCAAAGATTGTGTTCGACAGCGCTGCTCCGAGAATCAAAGAAATAAAATTTGAAAGAGAGACGTTTCTTCTCCAGTTGGAATTCTCAACTGAGTGAGGAGCTACCTGATTTTCAGTTTCTTTTTTCAGTCAATAACTTTTCTTGCTCAATCACTCACTCACTCACTCGTTTACTGATCGATGATCAAATGCTGTCTGCCTGATACATCTTGCTTTGTTGTTGCTGTTGTTGGGGAGGATTAAAATAGTCATTCAAACACGCAGGCAGTACGTATGAACATATGTTTCTGCCGCTTTGCCAGAAAGTACGCAGGCAGTATGAACCGATGCAAGGCCGCATTGATTGAGTTTGAGTGAGTGAGTGAGTGGATTTTCGAATTGGATCTTGTATCAGTCAGTGTCTCAATCACTTCTGATACACCAGGTAGTGAGCTTGAGAGATCGACTTAGATGCGAGTCCGCTCTCGCTTTTGAATCTTGTTTACATTGACTTCGCATTGTCGCTCTGCCGATTCTCTAGGGAACAACAGGCAGCAGCAATCGGCTTTGAATGTTTCCAACTAAAAACCTATCATGAGCGTTTCTTCCGAGTGATTTTCGGAAGACTGGTGCAGGAATGTTCATAACCGGAAACCAACCATGTCAATTCCACAAATTCAATAGCATTATCCTAATGCAGTATTAACACAAGGTCTTTTACTATTCACTAAATCAACAGAATCAACAAATAGCCTACAATCCTATATTGGGGTATTTGGGGTAATAAGTTTACAGATATTGAGATTCTTGTGAGAATAATAGAAAAATATTATCTACTCACACTTATTCTCTTAAGTATCTCAATATCTGTAAACTTATTACCCCAAATAAAAAATACCAAAAAGATGATTGCCAACGCACTTATCACAACAATCAATTCCAAACCAAGCGGTTCAGGTTGATAAAATAAATTGTAATGTTAATCAAAACCCATTCTGAATGAAATTTTTGGACTGTTTTGGCGCCCCAAATGCTCAAACTCACACTTGAGCGAATTTTGATAAGCTATGAATGATATAAATTTAAAAGTTTTACTTAGTCTTTTTTTACAAAATTGATTAATCCTTTTTTACAGGTTTAGAGCAAACGACTTCAACAATGCACAATAGTGCATAGGAAATATCGAAGGTCAAAAAAATACTGATCAATGCTTTCAAATTTCCAGAAGACAGTAGACTATGCTTTAAACATATCGACTTCACGTCAGTCCTAATAGTTTATAAATTGACAAAAAATGGATTTATAAGAAAAGGTTAGATTTCCAGATAAATCAAAGAAACGAAAGTTTTTGTACGGAAATTGTCGAAAAAATTAACGACTGTACTGTGCAGGATTTGAAAAGCAATCTTTGCTCTCCAGCCAGACCAACGCGTTGCCAACTAGGCTACAGGAGTCTGTATTCACGGTGAATTCGAAGCAGAGCGTCTATCTTGCCCAGCCAGGGGGAGTTATTTCATCATTGATAGAATTAATGTTTAAAATTGCTGCAACGCGACTTGTATTGCGAAGGCATAGAAGAGGTCAATGCATATAGCAATTTGAAACTGGGAGAATTTATAGAATTGTGTATATCTGTAAATATTTGTTTGTATGAATAATGAGTAGTTCATAGGTCTTGGTGAGTAAAGCGCTTTTCAGAAAATTGTTGAACAATCGTGAAAAAATAGAGTTAAAATTTATGAAGGAATTATCACCGTAATTTATGTTGGTTGCTTTAATTTATCGGCCTTATCGATGAAAAGTGATGTCCTTTTTAGTAGGGACATCTAAAAATTATGAAACTTTTTTTTATAGATGGATAGAAGGTTATATGAAATGAAAGATGGTGAAAATGAGCGGGTAGAAGTTATTCAGAAACATTATCATCACATGTTAAATTTTTGTTACTCACGAACCAACTACTATGATGTGGTAGATACAGATAGATCAAAGATACCATCACTTCAAGATAAAGAAGTGGGCTTTGCCGCGAACATTAATTCTTCTATACGGACTTCCGATGTTCGCAACGCCATCTAAAGGGTTCCGGCAACAAGATTCATGCATCTAACCATGGTAACTAATGTGTGTCTTGGAAAACAAATCAGCTTTAAAAGTATATCTGTTGGAAGTAAGTACAGCAGAGCCATCTACAATGCTTGTAATGGTAAAAATATATTTTGGTTGATCTTTTGGACGAATTATTAACCTTATATTGCCATCCGGAAAACACTTGATTTGAATTTGAATTAAACCGAAACTCAGCTTTTCTTATTGTACTCTGTTCGAGAAGAAAATCATCTTTTGAATGATCAATTGGCAATCTTTTCGCTCATAAAAACAAGCATATTAAAATTGATACCAACAGTGCGTATACGAACAACGATTGCTTTGATAATTTTGTATGTTATTTGACGTTGACGTTGTTGAATACTCCAACCATTGACCCCCATGGATGGTGTACAAGCTATTTTAGTCGCCTGTTATGATCCCTCTTCTCAGAAGGGAGCAGCACTGAACGTATAGAAAGAATTATCGATAAGTTACATGGGTGTGGTTGCATCTACCACCACACATTAGTAGGCCAAGCGTGGTTCGCCCCACAAGATGAAAACTTGCAGTGCAAACGAATCAAAAGATGATACGTGATTGCTCAGATAAGGCTCCCATTAAATCAGAAATCTAAATAAATTCTACCCGCTCATTTTCACCATCTTTCATTTCATCTATTTAACCTTCTATCCATCTATAAAAAAATTAAGTTTCATAATCTTTAGACGTCCCTACTAAAAAGGACATCACTTTTCACCGATAAGGCCGATAAATTAAATTATAGAAAAGTTCCCAAATTTTGGAAAAAATCTTGTTTAATTCCGATTTTCAAGTCCGGGAAAAAATCAGATGTACGAAATTATAGAGGAATAGCTATTTTGTCTTGCATCCCAAAACTCTTTGAATCAATAATAAATGAAAAAATATACCAACAAGTAAAAAATATTATAACGAGTAAACAACATGGTTTCATCAAAGGACGCTCTACAGCATCAAATCTTCTCGAATTCGTTACATACGTTATCGATTCTATGAGCAAAGGCTTTCATGTTGAGGCTATTTATACCGACTTAAGCAAAGCCTTTGATCGCATTGACATACCCCTTTTAACCTTCAAATTAAAAAAAATGGCTTTCATCCAAATTTTCTCTCCTGGTTACAATCATATTTAACTGATCGAACACAAATCGTTCGTTTCCAAAACGAATTATCCAAATCTGTAGCTGTGACCTCTGGTGTGCCTCAGGGGTCTCATTTAGGACCTCTCCTTTTCATACTGTTCGTTAAAGACATTTCCTTTATTCTAAAACGGATTGAATACCTAATATACGCCGATGATATTAAACTATTTCTGAGAATAAAAACAACCGAAGATGTTGAAACATTTCAAAACGAAATCAATGTTTTCTTTGAATGGTGCAACAAAAGTTTACTTCAATTGAATGTTAAAAAATGCAACTCTATATCATTTAGCAGAAGACAAAGTCACCCTATCATTGAAACACAATTAGGCAATCAACCAGTACAAAAATGCAAAATTGTAAGGGATCTCGGCGTCATATTGGATTCAAAACTTACGTTTGTAGAACATCAGAACAATATCATCAATAAAGCAAATTGCATGCTAGGATTTGTAAAACGTTTCAGCAAACACTTTCAAGATTCGTACACCATAAAATCACTTTATATATCCTATGTTCGTTCGATATTGGAGTATTGTAGCATCATATGGAATCCTTATTCAAATATTCATGAACAACGTCTCGAATCAGTTCAAAAACAATTTTTGTTATATGCGCTACGTAAAATAAATTGGACCACTTTTCCTCTGCCATCGTATGAATCTCGTTGTAAGCTTATTGATATAGAACCTCTCAGTAAACGCAGAGAATTTTCCCAAATTGCATTTGTAAATGATGTTGTTACACAAAGAATAGACAGTCCTGAATTACTTTCAAAACTAAATTTTACGCACCCTCCCGTCCATTAAGAAATAAACATTTGTTCTACATTAAACTTTACGACAAAGACTATGCAAAACATCAACCTATTAATCAAATGAAAAAATACAATTTACAAAGTGAAATTATAGACGTAGCGATGGACAAAACACAATTTAAAAAGGCGTTCAAAAACAACTTCATGGAACAACAAAACAATAGATTACATTAGTTTTAAGTAGTTTTAAGTATTGTAGTCTACATAGTTTGACTTAATAATAAATAAATTAAAGCAACATAGAGTTGAACCTTTGGGGATAGGGTTGCTAGTGATTTTTCGTATTGAAATTCCCAAGTTTTTCCCGGTTAAAAATTATGATTTTCTCGGTATTTATTATATTCGTTTTTGAATATAAAATCATGGTGAAAAAAAAAAATAATGTAAAGCCCCAAAACTTCTAACGGTCCTGTCCTGTCAACTTGAATGAGGATTTTTCTAACAAACTTAAAATCATTAGATTGCAAGGAAATATTCAGTTATTTTATAAGTACAGTTATATTTTTAAATACAAATCCAAAGACAGGTTATAGAAAAAAATGTATTTTTTTTTAATACAAAACAATGAAAAACTTTAGTAGTGCCCTAGTCATTTGAACTTAAAATTCGTGAAAAGATTGAAAATCAACAGTGCTGAACTTAAATCGTTGAATCTAAGACTTCGTTTCAGGGTAGAGACCTTAGATTTCTCAGAATTTTTACAATAAGACATAGATACATATATTCCAGCTAGTAAACTTTAAGCAAAAGTTGAACGTAGAAAGAATTAATAACAAAACACTTGCAATAGAAGGCTTCGTACCTCAGGCCTGTTCAAACGAAAAACACAACAGCAGCTAGCGAACTAGTGAAAAAGATACTTCTTTCGTCAGAAAAATGTAGCTCTGCTTAAATGTCCCACGCTACCAAAATATTTGCTTTTTGCATGAAATGAGTATATCGAACTCTGAATCCTTTGACGCTGAAAACTAAAACTAGTAGAAGAGTACACGCTTCTTTTTTTAATCTCAAAATTAAGTAATTTTGGTTCATAACAGCACTACAGCGGCAGCCCGCAACTTTGAGTACGATTGGGGAATCGCAAAACTAAGTTTTGATAGGCATACTCAATACTATTTTCGGCAGACGAACTCAAATTTATCCTTTTTATTCGAGGATTGTTTTTTTTTTTCAGGGAATTAAAGGATGGTTAAAAATTTTTGTACCCGGATGTTGCTGTTCCGGTACATTGCATTGCAATTACAGAGCGGTGGAAAGTTTTGACACTCCCGGCCAAAGAAAACTGCCGAATGTTACTTCCCACGGGAAGCAAATAACATCCGGAAGTTTCCAGACATTCCAAGCCGCTCACCTTATGTATGATGACAATGACGGGCAGAATTTTACGCTGACACGATGGACATTCCATTATGAAGATCCTTCATAGTCTTCTTGGTTGCTGTTCCGGTTCGAAGTGAACTCGCTAAGTGTTTTCAGTCCAACAAAGAGAGTTCACTTTTTAGTTCATAAGGTCGAACTCAGCTTTGCTCCCTCGCCGAAGGAAAAAAGGGATCAATTTTGAGTTCGCAGTTCGAACTCCGTTCTGAACCATCGCAAAAAGGAAAAAGGGTACTTAACTTTAAGTTCATAGAATCGAACTATGGTTTGAACCTCAGTCATACTTAATTTTGAGTTAAAATAAAGGAGCGTGTAGATAACGCCGAAATTCGATACTATAGATATCTATCACAAATCACTGGACCAAATTATACAAACATCGTATCATTGAGTTACCGAACGTTTTGTGTTTAGTTTCGTCGATTATTATTTCATTATTTAAATTAAAACATTAGAGTAATGCTTGTAAGTGTAGCAAACTTACAGTGAGCGAAAAAAACGAGATATCTCGAGCGAAAATGAATAAGTATAAGTTATCAGGTATGTCGAGACTGCCGAAAACTACTCTTAAATTTAGAAATTAATTTAAAAATATTTTTGAAATTCTGTTGGAAAATTTCCTAACATAATAATTTTTCCGATGATGTGTCGAAATTGCCGGTTTTCCCGGTTTCCAGGTGATGAGATGAAATTCCAAAATTTTTCCCGGTTCGCTAGCAACCGAGGCCCTCATTTACAGACTTTTACGTCCAAAATTTTTTTTTCGAAAAATATAAGGAAAATGCGAAAAATTATCTTTATGCACTTATAACCCCTTGGCTCAAAGCACCTCATATAAGAGCTAAAATTATCACTATATAGCAGCAAAATATGCTGAAAGAGTCTTGTTTTTTTTCTGAGAATCGAGATGGCGCACCCTGTACAAAACCTAGCCACCCTGGCCAAAACCAAATGTAGTCAATAATATTAAAGAAGTCCATTGGTAACTTATGTGTTCAACGAGTTTGGGAAATGGTCAAACACTATTTCTCCAGTTTCAAGTCATAGATGGCAGCACTATCTTGCAATTAAACCGAATTGATGCCTATTATCGAATATCCGGGATAATTTAGAGTTTGCTGGATGATTTTGGTCAAGAAATAAGTATTTGGTACCGTGTGAACGCCTTAGAAGTTCTAAGATTACTAAATCAAAAAATAGAATTGCATCAAGGTCACTAAAAGTGAATTTTTTGGACCGATAATCAGAATAATGTTGTACTTTCCGATGGAGGTTGATGGAATTTCGGTGGTGGTATATCCTTGTGTTGGTGATTTTTTGCAATTCCGGAAAAGCTTTCTGCAGCATGACAAAATTGTGTTTGAAAACTACCTCGAAATGAAGAATATGGGCCTGAATAAACCTGAAAAATCAATATTGAGACTTAATTTGGTTTTAACTGCCATCTACGACTTGAAACTGGAAAAAGTGTGGTTAACTGAAAAAAATCTATGATTTTGAATTCCAACCTGTTTATTTCTGATTCCAAATAAACCCACAAAGTTTGTTTCATCATTTCATTTTAATGAAGAAAGTAAGTAGTTTAGAATGAATTACAGCTCAAATATCAAAATCCTTAGTTCTAGAAGAGCATCTCTTAAAACCCCGTGTTAAAACTTTTGAAAACCATCTTAATTCTAGAAAACTCCTTAAAATGCAGTTATCTATTCAAATAATTCGTAGGAGCATTATAATACACTTTTACACAGTGAATTTTTAGAAATAATCTTGTATTTGTTGAAAAACACTAGTGGTACTATTCTTATTTCGCACCCTTTTTTCATATTTTTGGTCCTCAACGCCAATTGCTAAGTCCAAAAAAAAAGTAAACTTATGCTTGATTTACCCGTTAAACAATTCAGAACAAATTGTAGAAGAAAATTTTGGTGATTTTCAATCATTCGTATTTTAACAGGCAAAACACATAGTGGTACTATTCGCTCACTGTATACACATACCTATTCAGAAACGATGAAACGAATGAACAATTGCTTCTAGATCATTTTTGAGAAACATTTATATTGTACACCGATCAAGTGAAAATTACTATTGATTACATGCCTCATTGTGATTTGAGTTTAAATTTACAACCTCATCATTTCGATACATATTTCTAATGTTTGTTCGTCTAAACAATTTCTGAAAATTTGTTGATTTTAACTTACCCTAGTATTGAATTCAATTTCGGTACATACCTGAAAAGATATTAAAAACATGATATTTAAAATATCTAATAGCTACTAGGTAATCATAAGGAATAATAAATAATGAAGACTGAATTTAAAGTAATATGATGACAAAATGTGATACAAATGTTATTCAAAACCAAAATTCGGTGAAATTCTTTTTCATACAAATGACTAGAGACATTTGAGATTGGCACCAATAACAAAGACGTCTATGAGCAAAAACCAGAAGATCACTTTGCTGCACTGTTCCGAGTTACGCAGAAGGAGTTTTCCTGGACTGATAACACGTTTCAAGTTCAGTTACCAAGAAGCCGATTAGTAGGGTTGCACCTCCATAAAAATGAAAGGTTTTCCGTGCCCGTGCGTAAGAGTCTCGTGCTTAAGTCGTCGCCCATTGCAATCCGGTTGACGCCACTATTTAGGAACGCTGACTGAAGGCTTCGTGAAGAAAATGATCACCGCCCCTTATTCCTTTGGTAGCCCGGAGCCAACCGGACCATCAGCAGCAGCAGCAACAATCTGCATCGAACGGGACACACGGATACGTGAAAAATCGCGCGAAAAGAAAGTGGACGTCGTCGTCGTCGACGTCGACTGGAAGCGTTGATCATACAAGTTGTGCTGCGTAGACAGAGTAATTTGTTGCGAGGTAGTTGTTCCTCTTTCGGCCAAATATCAAGTCTAGAAAATTGGAAAATGAAACTCTCCAAAAAGATTCCGTCAATTAAAAAGAAATATTACCCCGAAGGACAAAATTTTCAAAAATTTTAACTGTTGTCAACATGCCAAGAATAGCTGCAAACCTCCTCGCGGAACTAGGAGCCTCACTTACAGCCTCAATGTGACAAATGGGCAATTATTGAATTACTATTCAATTGACTACTGTATGTGTATGTCACCGATTCATTGGAACAAATAATCACATATCGTCGATCATGACGGATAACTGGCAGTCAGGTTGGAGCGGCGCCTCAACGGTTTAGAACCGAATGGCGACAAACGGAACCTGCTAATTTCTCCTAGCTTGATCACTATAGAAACAGTAATTCAAATTTGCTTTATTAGTTTATTGTCTTTATGGCGATTTACGAGGAAAACGAAGTTATGTTATTTGGATATATTGACAGTTTTACACGAACACCACCTTAGCAGGAGGCCTCAGCCCTAACCTCAAACCATGGGAGAACAAAATCAATTTTTGAGAAGGGCGCACGATAAACACGATTTTGCGGTACTAACATCGACAAATTCGCCCTGTGGAAAAGCGACACACAGATGCTCGTGTTTTGATTTTTTTGGGTGTTTAGGGCTGCCAAGTGCATTGATATATTTTTTTGATTGCATTTTTATTGAAAAACGTTTTCATAAGTACTGAAAATTTGCAACTTTCCCGTAGATTTCTATTAGAATATGAAATTAAACGCAACATTTATCTGAACTGAATAACAACTGTCTGTATCGCACACTTAAACGATCTAGCGAATTATTAGAAAATATTATAAATAATCAGATCATGCAGGCTATTATTTTCATAGTCAACATAGACGTGGCTTTCATTAATTTACTTTTTTTTGTAACAGTGAATGAATTTGCATTCGTTTAGAAGTTAGAAACAACTATTTTTAGTTTACCGAGAAGTACATAAAAAATTTTTTAAATTCACCTTGAAAATTCATTAGCGAAAGATGGCTTATCTTCATCTATTTAGAGACGCCCCGTAATGAATTCAAACGTTTAGCTGTTGATTGTTAAAAAAAAAATTAATCAATTCAGAAATATTATAATTAGTTTAAAACAAACAAATACTGGTTTTAGTAACGCACCTAGCATCACTGGTGAGGTTTGAGGTTATGGCTGAGGCCAATTTGTCGCCAATACTATCGCTCGTATATACCCTTATAGCATAACATCGAAGAAGGGTGGATAGAAGCGAGGAACTTTTTTTCCTGTCATATACATGTATATCGACGGATTCGAACAACACCCTTTCCAATTTTACCAATGTTTTGATCATTAAAGTTTACAACTTTCTAGAAAGCTTTGAAGCTTTAACACGCAGCGAAAAAAGTTTTTTTAGGATAAAGGAATTTTCTTTTGTTTAGTCGCCAAAGAAAGGAAAATTACTTTGATTCTGGGACAAATAAAAAATCCTTTGTTTCTAATCTGTTTTCTTTTATATCAACGAATTTCAATTCTTTGATTAAAAGTATTTTTTAAGTTCAAAGAATAAATCTTTGGTTTCAATTTTTTTTCTTTAGAATCAAACTCATAATACATTAAATCAAATAAAAAAGTGTTTATTTGAATAGAACATTTTTTTAATCAAAATTATTTTTTTTTGTGTTCACAAACCAAGATTTCTCTGAGTGAAGAAATCAAGCCTTTGAAAATTATTTTCCTAATTTATTGTTCTTTTTATATTTGCTTAAGTTTCTTATACTTGTTTTATTTTTTGTTGTTGTTTTTTCCTAATTGATATTTTATTGATTTTCTTTTTAATTTTTTTTTTATTTAAATTTTAAATATTTTTTTACTAATTTTTTTATAATATATTTCATATTTATTTATTTTAAATTTTTTTGTAAATTTATTATTTTTTAGTACATACCCCGTTTAATATTGGAAATCCGCCCGCACATTTTGTATTGGCATATCAAATGTTGCCAAATTCGAATGGTTTTTATTCTGAACATTTTTTTCACTAATTTCTACAAATAAAACTATTACTATTATCATTCACATAATTTGTAGTAAATTTTTGATCATTTTCAGTCTTTTTTTTTTAGTTTTTTCCTATCATGTTTTTGATGCATTGACTATTTTTGTCATTCTCCATCAGTTTTAATTTTTTTTTTCTAAAGCTTAGTTCTTTTAGAAATGGGACAGTTACGAATGCGTGTATCTCAAAAACCTTTCGTTTGATCTAAATACTTTCTATAAAGGAAATGAAGGTAATCTTATGATAATTCATGAAAAAATTTGAAAAAAAAATTTTATCGTTTTTTTGTAAGAGTAAATTCTACATTATTCTTGAAACCTCCCTTCGGCCAGCGCACACATTTTTCAGTCACGATAATGATAAGTTTTTTCAAACTAATACTTCGTATAATCTGTATTTTAGGTGGCTGCATCCCCCTCCTTCAATTTCTGATACTTTTTGGACCAAATTCTTCTCGTTTAAAAGAAACTGAGGCCATTTTAGCGGATACAGCTGTTTCGAAATTAACAAATTTGATTATTTTTGAGCCACTTTTTGAGCGTTTTTAATGGAATTTCTGCTGGCAAAATCTGGCAATATCGAAGTAAAACCATGAGGAGATTGAACTTAAAGTATAATCGGTTAGAATAGATCGTAGGTTGCGAAGGGTACATAAAAGATTACTCTTTGTAGGCCTTTGAAAAGAGTGAAAATCATAGTTTTCGTTTTGAAAATTGCTGTTTTTTTCCACAGGAGCAGAATTTTGGCAAATCGTTATATTTTATACAAAATATCCAGCAAATACATACTTTAATATACTTGTGACCTTGCCACGAGCAGACGTGGTAAAGGATTCAAACGCTGGAGTTTGTTTCAAATAGGGTATTTCATAAGTTTTGTCGTTCATCAGAAATCATCTGCCCCATAGCCTCGGAACCAGATATACAGCTTACGAGCTGTGGATCTAGCTAAATTTTTTTGTTTGAGGTTAGGTTTGAATAACTCATTAAGAGGCAACACTTTCAGCTTATCGGACAAATTTTTTTTTTGGAAATTTCAGCGATCTACCCTTAGTTTTTCGCTTATTGAAAATTAAAAATGCTGGTATGAGACTTGACTTCCCTGATGACCCTTAGCCGAAGTTGCCGATCATATGCTTCTTTCCAATGGTTGATTTGAACTTTGTGGACATTGTTGACAGTGTTTCCATACTTTTCCACTACTCACACACAGTAGTTCTTTGAATAATCAACGGTTTTGTCGGCTATCAATTTGATAATGATGGATTTTGAATGAAAGTGTGCAAAATTATTTTTTCCTTTTTCACTTGCATCGTGAATATCTCAAAAACCCGTGAATTTTAAATTTTGAAAAAAATAGGTCGGATAGTACATTTTACAGGCAACGAAATGCTGTCAAAATTTTGAATGTCCGATTACTAGTAAACGAGCTATTAGCAAAAGAAAGTGTCCCATTTCTAAAAGAACTAAGCTTTAGTTTTGGTCTTTTGTAAATATTGATTTATAATTTTATAAAATTTTCATCATTCTTGTCATTTTTGAGTACTTTATAGTATCTACAGACCCCGTTCGATTTTGGCAACGTACCCGAACATTTTGTGTTGCTAAAATCGAATGTTGCCAAAATCGAACGATTTATTTTCTTTATTTTTTTTTTCTATTATTTTTACATAATAACAATTTTACTTTCATTAACATTATTTTTAGATAATTTCCCACCATTTTTAGTTATTTATTATTACTTATTCTCATGTTTTTGATACATTTTGCACCATTCTTGTTTCATTTATAATGTTTGTTGTGTTTTGTCATATTTGCTGTTTTTGTGATTTTTCATCATATTTTTGTTATTATTTGTCATTTTTTTTTCTTTTGTTTGTATTTCTGTTATTAATTTTTATAATTTTTCATCTTTTTGTCATTTTTGAGTACTTTATGTACTTATAAAAAAACTTAAGTTTTCATGCTGTATTTTATCACCATTTCAAAACGTAAAAACGTTTTTATAGTGTTTGTCTAAATTATATTGGTCCCGTTATAGCGAAAACTTAAGAGTTATGTTGTTTCTAAAAACCTTTTAGCCAAAATCGAATGAAGCCAAAAACGATTTTTTTTCAACAATTTTTTAAGTTAAAAAAAAAGAAAACTTCTTTTAATGTCTTTTAAATTTTCTATTTCAATTATTTTTTAGATTTTCTTTCTTTTTTAAGTTTTAAAACTGTTCTTTCATGTTAGTTTTTTTAAGTAATAGTATTTTAATAATTTTTAGAATTGATTTTTTTTGGGTTTTTCGTAAGATTATGACCACAAGAAATCTTAACAGTGGTGTCAAAAGCACTTGAATTAACAAATAGCGTAACATAAAAAATTACCAAAATTAGTGTTAGCGTAAATTTATTTTAAGTTTTTTTTTAAATAATTTTTCAAATATTTTCATAATCTTTTTAATTTTTAAAATTTTCAAAATTATCTTCAAAAAATTCATTCATTTTTAATTTTATTATGACTTGGAACTTGGACTTTATATATATTTTTTATATAACTTTTATTGATTTTTTTTTAATTTTTTTGATTTATTTTTTAAAATTATATTTTATTTTTAATTTTGGAAATTTTTGGTTCTAAGAACCAAATCAAACTTTGTCACTTTTTTTTTAAATTTTTTTTTTGTTGTATTTTTAGTTTTTGTTTTTTTTTTAACAATTTATGTTTTCAATGTTTTTTTGTTATAGTTTTAATTTTGGTTTTATATTTTTTTGGTTTTTCAACTTTAGTTTATATTTATTTTAGTATTTTTGGTTTTTTAATTTTTAATTTTTAATTTTAATTTTTAATTTTGTTTCAATTGTTCATATCTTTAATGTTTTGTTTTTTTTTCGTTTTTTGAATTTTGTTTTGTTTTGTTGTTTTTCTATATTTTTTGAGAACATATTTTAAATTTTTGTTTATTTTTAGTTTTTTTCAATTTTAATTTTTTTTTGTTTTTTTTATTTATTTTTTGTTTTTTTTATTTATTTTTTGTTTTTATTAATTCTTTTTTGTTTTTTTTTATTTTTGTATTATTTATTTCTTTTTGTTTTTTTTTTGGTTTTTTTTAATTTTTTTTGGTTTTTTTGGTTTTTTTAATTTTTTTTGGTTTTTTTTAATTTTTTTTTGTTTTTTTTTTAATTTTTGTTTTTTTTTAAATTTTTGTTTTTTTCAATGCAAGAAATGTTAACCGATTTTTAAGGTGTTAAATATGATTTCAGATGGTGTAATTAGATTTTGAAAATATATTAAAAAAACACCTACCAACTAAGCTTTTATAAGATTTAATGAAGGCTCACTCAAACAGATGACTAGCGAAAAACGAGTTACTAGAAACTCACCTGTGGTAGGCCTAGTTTAAACCAGCTGGTAGACAACCGAAGCCATATTCAACTTACTGTCCACTGGATAGAGGGAAAGCCAATTCTTGTTTAGCCCTTAGCTATCGGATGATAGATGCTGATTACAAAGTGAAGATCTGTACCTTTGGACAAATAACCATGTAAATAGGACGTACTAGGTAGTCAGAAAAAATGGCACAAATAACCACATTTTCTCCTTAGAAGCTCTTGCTTACAGGCTCCAACTTCAATGACATAATGGCTTAACTTAAAATAAAATAAAACACATTGCTTGATGTATCATAATGATGAGCCTCGGGAGCCGTGAACCCGTTAACGGACAATGGACATTCAAATGGGCATAATTACCATAAAATATTTCATTTTTGAAACCGTCATTTGAATGAAATGAGACTGTAGTGTGGAGAGAAATTCACCAGTGTATGAAGTAACGCCCACTTAACCCAGAATCAAGAGTGGTGCAATGGTGCATTTTGTGCATTTTGAATGTCAACAACTTTTCAGAACAGCAAAACTTCCGAATCTCAAAGCAGTTTATAGCATTTGTCATATTAATGTTCTCATAGTAACTCGCTAATATCAGATCAATGTTCGATACTGTATTCCAAGAAAAGATATGAGATATTGTCGCCACTTCACTGCTACAAACTAATCTGTGTGCATAAGAGCCAAGATCCATGTTTGGTAACTGCACCAACAACCAAAGCAATGGAAGTAATAAATAATGCGCGACCACGCGTTTCTGCCGCCCTAAGTTCGCTTGGTGGCATTGGATGGGTACCCTAGGAACTTCTAGGGGAGTACCATACAAATCTACATATAACCTAGGTGGAAAAAGGGCACATCCAGCAAGAAAAAAAATCCCACCATAAGTGGTTTGTTTATGTTTGATGTTCGGTTGTTGCTGCTGGTTGCATCCTGACCGAATTCAAATTAGAAGCGCGAAGAACGCCCCGTTAAAAATAACATAATCCAAAACACTACTGGCGAGCTTGTTTGGATAAGCCGTTGGCGCCACCACTGCGCACTCACTGCTGGTCAAGGTGGTAGAAAGGGGTTTTGAAGTTTAAGATATGCTGGGCGTGCTTCTTGATTGATACTATTGGTATTTGAACGATGATAATTGGATCTTTTTGGATGAATTACAGTAGATATATTGGAATGTTCAAATCTGGCAAATGTAGCTCGCTTTTTCATATGCTTTGAAGAATTAGTTCTGAATTGCTGTGATCGTAATGGTAAAAAAAAAATTATGTGTACTTTTCCTTGTAATAAAAATACACTGAATCTTATCTAAAAATGAAGGTGTTTGCGTGATGCGAAATTGGACTTCGACTTGTTTAGCCCTTTTACCCAATACCCATATTGTGAGATTTCATGCGATTTTCAGTTATTTAAAGCATTGAAAAGAAAAGCGGAAGCCGTCATCTTGGTTTTCAAAACGGCGTCGATTTCATCTAGTTTAGCTCTTTCACCCAATACCCATATTGTATTGGTTTCATGCGATTTTAAGTCCTTTAGAATACTTTAAAGTTGAGCTGAAGCCGTCATTTTGGATTTCAAGATGGCACCAGACAACGAAATTCGATTTGAACTCATGCTATCATTTCACCGGACATTCACAACCAATCCCATATATATATTTATTTCATTTAAAAAGCCTGTCCTTATTTAATATACTAATGATTAACAACTCAGAAATGAAGAACTCATCCTACGCGTGTAATTGGTTGGCAAGCGAGAAAAACGTCAACTATCAGCTATTTAAATGGCTCTCTTTAAACCATGGGTGGCCAAACTATGGCCCGCGGGCCACATGTAGCCCGCGTCTATCTTTTTGTGGCTCGCGAAGATTTTTCAGAATTGAATGTTTTCCTTCTACATCATTCAAAAAAACCTACTATATCAAGCAAAAGAGAAACATTTTTATATTCTTCAATTTTTTCAACATTTTACGTTTTGTTTGAACTTTGCAATCACGTATTATGAAATAAATATTTTATATTTTCTAAATAAATAATATTAAGTTACTTTTTACAAGTGGTTTTGAAAGTAGCCTCCACTGGGAGCGTTGAGAGTCTTCAAGCGGAAACTAGTAAAATTTTGAAGAGTTTGAAAGGCGTCAGGGAGATATAGATTACGAAAAAAACCTCGAAAAACTCAGTACATGTTCAAGCCAATTGTCATAAGCTTGAAGAATTTAAAGATTCTAGAATATTCTAGAAGTTTCCCAGACAACCAGAAGTCGTATTTTATTTTACAGATTACATCGTATAGAATGTTATTTATACTCTTTTTCGTATAACTGCACCTACAATGTGCGGTCCATGCATATTCTTTATCGTATTTAAATGCATTGCATGAATTTATTACGACAAGAAGAGAGACTCATATTTATGTACATATGAACTCGACCTTTGTGTACGACAATTCGCAAAAAATCCGTGAAACGACCGATATACGGTGATCAGCCGTGACTGAGGGATTTTGTCGTGCTATGCATAAAATAATTCGAAATTAAAAACGTATATAACTGCATTGATTCGTAATAATGTGCATGCAATCGTATACCTTTGCAAATTAATTCGCATGTCTGATTTTCGTAAAACGTATTTGTTGGCAATCGTAAAATAATACAAATAAGTTCAATAAAATCGTTTATGATAATGGGACATCGATGATTGGAGTCGTATTAAAGGAGGCTTCAAAATGTTGGTCTATTTTTAGATCATCGATGACGTGTTCTACGATTTAAAAGATTTTAGATATAGAAATATACGATTTGCTTTTGGTTTAATGCCTTTGAAGCAAATCCCCTTGAATTTATATATTCCAGATAGCGTCGAGGAACCATCATGAGCTGCCGATCGTATGGCAGGGGATCAAGTCCAGGTACTACAATAACTTCTTGAACGTTGAAATTGAATTGTAGGATATAAACCTGAATTTGTTTTATTTTTTATTTTATGCTAGTTTAAAAAGAAATTTGAATTTGACATCAAGAAACGCATTTCTTTGAAATAATCTTTTTTTTTATTCAACTGACGGAAAATGAGATCCCTGCACTCAAGTCGCACAAGACGACCAAATAAGTCGTCAAACTTTCCATATTGTTACGAAAAATGTCGTATATTACTACCTCAATCATCTATATGATGATGTAAGTTGTCGTAGTATATTCCAAAAAGAATCAGGGTAGTCGTAAATGATGCGCATGGCAAGTCGTGCAAATCGTAATTTAATACAATCCAAATCAAGAATATGTTTGCTAATGTACCTATATGGCCTCCAAAATTATACGTATATACTGGTTTTGCTACATTATATACGATATGTTTACACGTATATTTGTACGTATATTTGCGTTGCAAATTCGAAATACCCACCAAATGGTTGTCTGGGTTTCTTTGATTTTTTAACCACGCGTATGGAATGCTCTGGAGTTTCCATACATTTCCAGTTGTTTGCACGCTCCGAAAGTTCCAGAATTATCTACTTTTGTCAAAAGCTTGCGTTCCCGGAACATTCCAGAACGTTCGGTGCGCCTATAAAAAGCGTCTCGCGCAGACTTAGAGTTCTGTTATGATTCAAAATTCGTGGTTGTTAGTTTTGCCATAAAGTTAACCTTCCAAGTTTAGTGAATTGTTAGAAATATGTGATTTGAAGAGTAGAAAATAAAAAGAAGTTAAGTTGAAGTGATTTCTGCACCTTCTTTTAAGACCAAACCCAAATTACAGTCCACATTGCTCAAACAGTACACTTAAATTATAATGAGAAAGTAAAAAATTATTCGTGTTTATTTCGAAAATTCGCCGTTTTTCAAAATCACTCCCAGGAAAAAATCTAAATCCAAAACATAAATTTAGTATTTTCTTGACTTTGTAGTCCGAAATTTCATTTGTCAGCTTTGATTGGAGCAAATCAAACAGGATAACAGAAGCCCAAAATAATTGAAATCTAGTTTATAAAATTATCACATCATATTGCTATCAAACCATTATCAGAGTTATATTGGTGCAAAGCTTATATTATTTGTAATACGAATTCTATTTTCCAAACTTTGTTTACCAACAAAAAATATTCAGCTTGTTCATATTGATTTGAAAATATATAAACTTCAACTTCAACAGAAAAAGGAAACCTTTTTTTAAATTAAATTGAAACGATATATCTTAGTATTTGTAACGTATTTTTAAATTTACGTGCAATGGTATATAAACTAATAGACAGTGTTGGGCATTAAAACGCTGATCGCTAATTAATGTGTTACATTGTTTTTTTAGAAAATTTATTTTCTATCCCAACTTGTGGTAAACTAGCTCCACCAAAGACAATTTGACAAGCGAGATGACTGATATAAAGTTTCCCTTAGATTATGGAGCTTTTTTATCTGTTAGTTCAGAAAAAATTAAAAGAGAAAATAATTTAGAAAATATAAAATTAGCAGCCTAATAAATGATCATATTTTCAAAACTAGACCCTGCAATTAAAATTTTCATTTAGGTGAAATTTATCTAGATTTCAACTTGAACTAATCGGTACTTACATATCACGGGGACTTTTACAAAAATATATTTTTACATAGTAATTTCCTTTTCTTGATTTTTTTTTAAATATAAAAAATGTAAAAATAACAAAAAATAACAATGATAATTTGAAATCAAATTATTTTTTCCTTTGTAGTTAAACGTCTTTCCTACTTATCGAATTTAAATTTAATCAAATGGGAAATTTAAAGAGAACGATCATTAAAACTTTTAACATTTAGATTAGGTTTGAGCCAATTTTGAAAGTTTCAGAAAGAACAATAAAAAAAACATTACACGAAGGAACTCTTTTTTATAATTTTTTACTATCATAATTAAAAAGTGTCATAAAATTTCTTCTGGAATGCGAATATCTTAGGAAGAGTATTTTGTTTTCAACAATCCCGTTCTGCAGAGTGATCCTTATGGGATGAATAAGCCCAGAAAGTTTAAAATCTCTACAAAAGGCTATGTGTGTGAAGTACTGCCTAAGAAATAAAATTTAATTCATAACCCATGTATTGAGTCTGAATCGGAAATCTTGTCTGTTAACTCGTTAAAAGTATATAAAATTTTTGATTTGATCAAATAATGAAGAACTGGTAAAAATCTGTGGTGTAACTCGAAAATCTATATTTTTTTTTAATGTAAAAAAATGACTAAATTTATACCTACTGTAGATAATCCTCTGAAATTCTTTTGCATTTAGTACTAAAGAAAATTTGTTGTGTGGACCGCAAGCAAGTCTCAGTACTAAAATTTGGCCCGCCTGTTGAAAATCTTGGCCACCCCTGCTTTAAACCGTTATAAAGTTATTAAGCATTGAATTGATGTTCTTAGATTTTATTGACTTTTTTCGGCGAGTTTTAACATCCAAAACCAAAATTTACCAGTTGTCCAGACGTTTCGAGCTACTATGGCATTCGCTCCTCTTCAGTGGATACTAAAAATATATTTTTCTGTAAACATTCAATCTTATTATTAATTTTTAGTTGGAACTTATCTGATTTTGGACAGTTTGTTTTGTTTTTCGTTTACATTTGTTTGTCAGTATCTGTGTTAATTTAGCAATGACAGGGTCGTAAGCAGTCTTAAAATTCAGTGAATCTTTTTGTCTATTGACTACTTTATCGTCACCTCTTAACTTAATAAATATAAAACGTTTCGGTTGTTATCGTGGCGTTGTATCCAGCAACTTTTTTCCAAAATTTTGGTGTTTTCAAAATCGAACAAATGTCCATTCTCAAGACTATGTTGAGCTAATCCTGTGCTTATTTGTTTTGTAGATACAGTTGTTTTATGTTGTTTTATGCGTATTCTTGAGTAACGCCATGGTTGCAAAATCGAAGGGCACAAAATGACGCCATGTTAATGGATTCACAATGTCAAGCATTTGAAAATATTTTTTCAGGCCTATTTTCACTCAATTCCATTATGTTTGCGATATCATTATGTCACAATTATATTTAGCTTAGCTTAGCTTAGCTTAATTGACTACTCACATCCACCTTAAATCATTGAACGTGAAATGCAACATGCAATATAATCTCAATCAGTAGTTCTTTATAAGTTCCGTGAAACTTTAAATGTATTTTTATCGATATTAAGCAAACGCATTTCAAATTCCATGATCGCAGGCGTGGCTCAGTAGAACTAATTCCACATCGCCAATGGTTGCTACTCCGTGATTGACCGAGGCCATCAATTTTGTCCAGAGGTCAAATGAATGGTATCTGGGATTGACAGCACATTCACAATGAACAAAACTGATGCTCTCTCTTTATACATCAATAACGGCGCCGGCCACGTCCTAGTAGTCAATGGATAGAAGGAAAATAGAGAAAGGGATTGAAAGAATAATATTTCATGCTTTAGGACCGAGGTTACCTCTGCATCCTAGCAAATCAATTTTTGTTTGGATTGGGTAAAAAGGATATGACCAGGAAACACATCATTATGTCACAATTATATTTATTGAAAAATTAAATATTTTCAATTATTATTTTTTTTTTCATTAAAATAAATATTTCATTAAAATTTATAAAGATTTGACTAGGCGCATTTATTTTAAGATACTATTTCATACACATTTTACCTGAAATCTTGACTGGCAGTAGAAAAGATGCTCATAATATGGTTGTTTGTTATTAATTTTACCAGATCATATCTCAATAATGCTATATTATCGAAAATGAAAAAAAAACTCATGTTTTATAAACGCTTTATAAAAGATTTGATGAAAAAATTTTTACATAATGATTTTATCGAACATTAAAAAATTAGTCATGATGACGTTTCTAGCCATTATAATAGCTATTCTATTATAGCTTTATTCGAGTTCTGGTGATGTATAGAATGCGCTTTAGCTTTTTATGAAGATTAATGCTATAGCTCTAACGAACCATAATAAAACTAAAATTGTTACTTGGGAGAGGATTTCCAGTTTATCGTAATACATGAAGTCATCAAATCTATGGCAAAGAAAGCATTTTCCCCAAAGGAAAACACCGCATAATTTGCGAACTAATAGAGACATACCCCCAATGGACATGAAAATAGTGGTAATTTGTCTACTTTAGCGATACTATCAAATTTTCTTACCCTGCCCGGCTGGAGGCTTCATCATTTATTGATCAGAAGATCAATCCAATATGACCGGGAGCAATAAATTGAATTTCAAATTGGCAGTAATGCATCAATTAGCTGCGTTCGTCAGCTTTTCTGACAGCTTATTTCCATCTTGCGATGGCGGCGAACCATTGCTTGGGGCTTAGAGTGCGTATGAAGACGTTGGGTTGCGGAAACTTATCCACGAAAGGCACATTCATCAATCTGTTAAAATCGCCCATCTATGGCGGCTGAAGAGCAAAAAAAACATATTAAACAACGGAAGAAATTGATCCCTCGTTGTGCATTTCGCGTAGACTGCTTTCATTAGAAGATCGATCCTTGCGAACGCGCCAAATGGAACTCGTTATGATGTTCGTTAGACCCACATACGTATAAATATATGCACCTGATTGATCTGGACAGATTTAACTGTAAGTGCAGGCGCGCGCGCCTTGTTGCTGTTTATATCATGTTTCTTCTCTTGGCCGCGAGGGGTACACTTCAAGAGAGCGCAACAACAACGCCTATATATCTCTGCTATCCCGGCTGATGTGCGTAGGATGCACAATGCAGCGGCTGAGTAGGACGTGTCTGTGATGTTTCAATTTTCAATTTCAAATAAGTCCGGAAAGATGCTTTTTGCAAAAAATACAAATTTTTAAGGAACAACGTATTTACCAAACAAAGGACTTTTTCGAACTTGTCACCCTTTCTATCAAGGACAACAATAGTCACGGCCGTTTCTCCTGCATGTTATTCGAGGAAATATGAAAGGGAAAAAGCGGGAAATCAAGTTGGTAGGTATACGTTATGATCCGTTCAGAACCAGTTTTTGTCCCTTTAAGTGTTTGCCAGATGTAGCGCGGTCAGAGTTTTACACAAGTTTTATCTAGTGGTGCCAGGGCTTCAATCAATCGTCATTCAATTATCGTGGAGCTCGATTAGTTTTATTTTCTAACCTCTGAACGATTACATGGCGAGTACGATTGGAGATCGATTTGCAAAACGTTGTACGGGCTCATTGATGTTTTCTGGGACCTAGGATTAGAAGCCATTACGCGTAGGTTCAAGGTGAGCTTCGAACTGTTATGTCTCATTGAAAACAAAATGGAATGGCATTCATACATTTGACATTTCGATTATGTACTGTAAACGAGTTTAAATCGCAGTTGACAATCCTCTTTATTAAATCCAGGATCGGCCAATGTGAAAGTAAACATCCATATTTCAATGTAGATGAAATCGATTCTTATAAGGCTGAATTCGGACGCTAGTGTTATTAACAAATTAGCCTCAGCCATAACCTCAAAAATAGATTCGCTTTCGGCCTTCTCAGTGATGCCAGATAGTTATCAGTCTGGCCCATGGCCGTAGGAACGGGGGGGGGGGGGGGGTTTGGAGGTTAACCCCCCCCCCCCCCCCCCATGAGGTGTAGCGGTCGCACCTTTAATTTTTTTTATTCTTCAAATATCTTTATCATCGAATCGTCCAAAAAGCAAGCGAGGTATTCTACTCTACACTCAAAATTTAAAATTCATAATCAAATCATGATAATAGAGCAAAGATATTCAACAGTAACTATCTGAACTAAAAACTAATACAAAAACCTCAAAAACCCCTTTCAAGTTTAAAATTCTGCTACAATTTTTCAAAATTTTCTTACTTGTTTATAGAATGAGGTTATCAGATTGTTTTCAGCACATATCCGGGAAATTTTTTGATCCTTTGAAAATTGTATTATGTTTTTTTCTCATTTTAATAATGAACGCAATGTCATCTTGAAGCTAAAACGTTCAAAAACGAAGATAAAATCTACTTTAAAAAGGTATAGTTCGATGTTAAAAATTGAGGTCTAAAATCTCAACGTGCATAAGTCAAATCAGCTGATTGTACCGATTGCACATATACAGATACGTTAGATGCATATTATACAAAATGGAAAAATCCTCCTCCTGTCCAAGGAGCCCTGAAAAAAAAATTTAACGACCATTTTGCTACCATACCTGCAGCTAATTGGATGTGCCCCGTCGAAAAATGGTAAGTTCTTTTAATATTAATGCCAGTTTCGATTAATTATTTATTTTTTCATTGATTTAGGATTGAGACGGACTAGCCTATGGCCTTTTCGAGAAATGCGGCACCAAAATCAGCTGCAGCAGTGGCCGCCAAGTACGAGCTTCAACTCCAGAAGCAGGCCGACACGGAGCGCGAGTCGCGGGCCTTGGAAAGGGAATGGGATCTCAGCTCAGTTTCCAGCAACGAGCATCGCCGAAGCCAGGACCCGCCGGATAGTTGACGCTCGTAGCAGCATCGAAATCGACAGCAGCAGTTTATTCGTGGTCCCATGAGGCCAGGCATGCCAAAATAATAAGCTCCGGTACGGATACCGCTTCCAGAGGAGCGTTTTTATTATTCAAATAAATTTAAACATAAAATTGATAAGATTTTTTTTTCTTCATCCCGGTATAAGACCTCCCCAAAATTTCGTTTTTGAGCTGACATACACACAAACAAGCGAATTTTTCGTATGCACTAATACATTCAAACCAAACCAAGCATGCGTTTGTGTGCGTTAGCTGTCATTTTTAATCGGTAAAATTAATTTCTACTGTATCGGTTAGGCCATTTTCCACTAGAAAACAATGGGATGGCTAGTAGGCGGCAAGTAGGATTCCTACTAATCTTTCTAGTGGTCCTACTACTCGTTTCCGTCAAAGGGTTATTGCTATCCGCGATTTCGAAGCTAATTTTTGACAGGTCGTGTGTGTGCAAGAAAATGTAAACAAATGGGTGAAAATACTAGCTTGTAATAAATTATTGTTTTCTCCGAATTGGTAAGGATTTTCAAAAAATGGTAAATACCAACTTAAAGTAGAAAGTTCAGAGATTATTTTGAGCTATAGGAGAAAATGTTTATGTGCCGTGAGGCATCGCAAACCGAAGACAAAAAAAGTCATTTTTTTACTATTACAAAAACCTCTCGGAGTATTTCACATATTTTTGAATGAAAACTTAAGCAGAATGCACATTTTCAATTGCAGTTTGTTAAAAGAGAAGTCAATTAACATTTCTTTGAAACTTGGAAAAGCCCCAATAATTGATAAGCTAGAAATTTCTATTCAAAAATACATGGATTTATGCTATTTTCTACTAGGTTTTCCTCTGCAGCTGCATACAATCAGGAGTATTAATTTTGAAGCTGGAGGGCGGATTTGGATATTTGATGATGGTTGAAGTTAATGAAAAAAAGATTCTTTTATTACTACACAACTTAAGTTTACTTTTATGCTATTCAGTTGACATCGTTCAATGGTTATATCATGTTTTGTACTTCGGACTTTATGGTCTGATTTTTTTTTGGGAAAACTTATTGGAAATCAAATTAATGCGACCACTAGCCGTAGAGAATTTCAATTAAGAATTTAACATTTTATACTGTCTTAAGCTGAAACCTCTTCAATTTTTACATTTAAATTATTTATGCAATGTAACAACTAAACCCAATCCAATAGTTAGTTGATAGTAAAACGATAAAATTGTTGATCCTGTATATATACCAGCGAAAAGCACATACAGTTCAATATAAAGATAAAGCTTAGTTCTTTTAGAAATGGGACAGTTACGAATGCGTGTATCTCAATGACCTTTCGTTTGATCTAAATACTTTCTTTGAAGGAAATGAAGGTAATCTTATGATAATTCATGAAAAAATTAAAAAAAAATTATTTATCGATTTTTGTGAGAATAAATTCTATTTTATTCTTGGTACCTCCCTTCGGCCAGCGCACACTTTTTTAGTCATGATAATGATCAATTTTTCAAACTAATACTTCGTCTAATCTGTATTTTAGGTGGCTACATCCTCCTCCTTCAATTTCTGATACTTTTCGGACCAATACTTCTCTTTTAAAAGAAACTGAGGCCACTTTAGTGGATACAGCTGTTTTGAAATTAACAAACTTGATTATTTTTGAGTCACTTTTTGAGCGTTTTTAATGGAATTTCTGCTGGCAAAATCAGGCAATAACGAAGTAAAACCATTAGGAGATTGAACTTGAAGTATAATCGGTTAGTATAGATCGTAGGTTGCGAAGGGTACATAAAAGATTGCTCTTTTTAGGCTTTTGAAAAGAGTGAAAACCATAGTTTTCGTTTTGAAAATTGTTTTTTTTTTTCCACAGGAGCAGAATTTTAGCAAATCATTATATTTTATACAAAATAACCAGCAAATACATACTTTAATATACTCGGGACCTTGCCACAAGCAGGCGTGGTATAGGATTCAAACGCTGGAATTTGTTTAAAATAAGGTATTTCATAAGTTTTGTCGTTCATCAGAAATCATCTGTCCCATAGCCTCGGAACCAGATATACAGCTAACGAGCTGTGGATCTAGCAAAAAATTTTTGTTTGAGGTTAGGTTTGAATGACTAATTAAGAGGCAACACTTTCAGCTTATCAGAAAAAAATTTTTTTTTTGAAATTTCAGCGATCTATGCTTAGTTTTTTGCTTACTGAAAATTAAAATTGCTGGTATGAGACTTGACTTCCCTGATGACCCTTAGCCGAAGTTGCCGATCATATGCTTCACTCCAATGGTTGATTTGAACTTGGTGGACATTTTTGACAGTATTTCCATACTTTTCCACCACTCACACACAGTAGTTCTATGAATAATCAACGGTTTTGTCGGCTATCAATTTGATAATGATGGATTTTGAATGAAATTGTGCAAAATTATTTTTTCCTTTTTCTCTTGCATCGTAAATATCTCAAAAACGCGTAAATTTTAAATTTTGAAAAAAATAGGTCGGATAGTACTTTTTACAGGCAACAAAATGCTGTCAAAATTTTGAATGTCTGATCACTAGTAAACGAGCTATTAGCAAATGAAAGTGTCCCATTTCTAAAAGAACTAAGCTTTATAATATTGAAATATAGATAGAAAATATGAAAAATGGAAAAGTCTTGGTGAAAAGAATCAATTTACATGTTGGTTTTTTCTTACCAACTGACTATTTTAAAACGGAACATTCACATAGAATTGAATCTTCAACCGGGCTAATTTATTTCAATTTAAGTGAAAATAAACTTCGATTTTTCATAATTTATTCAAGTGTTTTTTTCATAATTATTTGGATATATCAAAACTTTCATCAAAAAGTTATAAGGTCATCTATGATTTTTCGTTCACCCGGAATGTTGCTCACGCAACATCGTACTACTCCAGATGGCAGCAGCGCAGCTTCGAAACAGCGAATTGTTGCGCCTGTCAGCAAGCCCGTCAGATTGTCATTGTTGTGGTTGCTCGCTGCCAGCAAGTCCTTCATTTAGCAGCCGAACTGGAAACGCATTTATTATTATCTTTGCATCTGTCAGCAAGCCCGTCCCCCCCGTCAGTTTGATAAGACTATTGTTGCTCCCTGGCAGCAGCCGAACTGGAAAGTTCTTAGACCTACCTCTATAAATAGGGACATACTTAGAGCTCGTCGAGCTGATTAGCTCTGTCATCGAATTTCATCGCATTTGTACAAATGCGGTGTAGTCTATGGCCTGCTTTAAGTTGCGTGGCTTGCGTTCGTATCGAAAAGCCTGTGCAGTACGATTATTCGGTTGTTGTTGTTTTTCTTACAGTTTGGCAAAGACGATGACAGGGTGGCCACAGAACCGGAAAAAACCGGAAATTGAAAATCGCATCGGGAAAACCGGGAATTTAGATCCAAAACCCGTAAAAATAACAAAAAGAAACCAAAATTCAGTTTTGGTTCAAAGATCAGGGATTCAACCTTAAGTTCAAAATTCAGTATTATGATTTAAATTCTAAGTCAGAATTCAACTGTTCGAAAAATGAGTAAGAGGAATATCATAAATTTTGAAATTTATAAACTGTGATCTCTCTTCAATTACCCCTCTTAATTGTAAAAAAAAAAATCGCGAATTTTACCGGACCAAGAGTTTGAAGATGCCTCGAGAAATGAGACGATTTTTTTTGTACGGTTTTTTTTTAACGAGGGATTAACATTCCGTGTTCACCCTCAACGAGAAATGAGATGTGAATTTCATAAAGTTTCTTAAAATGTGTTTAAGCATCGCACATCATTAAAATCATTAAAAAAAACCATCAATCATAAAAAAAAAATAAACAAATTTAAGTTAAATTTTGAATCCAGAACTCTTTGTGAAAATTTGTAAATTTTAAGAGGATGCTAATATTATAATTTTCCAGTGATAGTGTTTAATTCGAAAGCTAAACACAAGACAATGATTTTAAGCACGGCACGGTGTATTTTGTAGCTAAGTAATAATGAATTTGACATTACTGAGTTAAAAAGGAAACCACCTCCTATCAAACGCACTGTTGGGATAAAAAAAAACCATCATAGGGTCCAGATCAATTTTTACATTGTGCTTTCAAAATTAACTTTTTTCGATTACTGGTCATAATTTATCCAAAAAATTTCGAATAACACTCTTTAAAACTTGTATGTTGAGATTCCTTTGGAAATTTGCGAAAACAGTGACAAAAATAGAAATAAAATTTATTAAATTCTAGAGAAAATTCACTCCAAATTGTCATATGAATGTTTAGCAATACTGTACAAAATTTTTAGAGCTTTTTATGAGGGTGTGTTTATGTCGATAGTAGACATATGTGAATTCTTTTAAAATGTTAAATGATTCAACATTGCACGGTGCTTTACTTGAAATATCAGGGTGGCCAGCAAGTTTCCATTTTCAAATTCCCGGTTTTTTCCCGGTTTTCCCGATTGAGATTCTATGGTTTCCCTCGTTTCAAAATAAGCAAAAAATATGTCCATCAGGTTTTTTGACCAAAACTGAAGATATATTTATACAAGATGAAAGTAAAAGTGTGAGAGTACTTATTTATTTTAGTTTAATCTTGAAACTTAAAGGTTATTCAAATTACGGTGATCGTAATAGGATAAGAAAATTAGTCTAGTGGCCCGAACCTTAACGGAAAACTGTTATTTTTTCAGTCTTTCATAATATCCTCGCTTTTTATAAGAGAAACTGCTATAATTTATTATTTGCATGGATAAATCAAAGTTTGGATATGATGAAATATAATACTTTTAAAATTTCAAGTTTAAATACTCAATTTTTCTATTGAAATCTACTGATTAATATTCTGATAGTTTTTTTTTCTAGAGTTCTTGAAACAGATTCAGATGAACCTTGTTCATGATAAGCAACCTGATATTTTATTTCGGTTCACATATTGAATACTGAATCATGTTTTTGTTTGGATTCCTTTAACATTTTTATTAGAATGCGCTGGGTCCTTTATTTTCTGTCCTATCTCAAAAATGTATGTGTTTATTCGATTTTGTATATAATGTACCTTCAAGTCACCATTCACCGCCCATTCACCATTTACCGCCCAAAATCACCCTTTTGTGTGTATTTCGAAAAAACTGGAATTTTTTCTCCAAAAATAAGACCTGTGTTCTGTGTCGGCACCATTGTTCGACCATTTCACTTAAAAATCATCACTTAATTATGCTAACTATAGCCAGAAATAAAATATTTGGTTTTTCGTTTCCGGTCAAATTATTGAATTCGACGCCTGTTAGCGAACTAAGCATAACTGTGCTCCTAGGGAAAAAAGGGGTTTTGTTTACTAAATAGTACCTATTTGTCCTACAATCGACTTGAAACGATAGTTTGATTTGTGAAGAATAGATTTGCATCGGAAAATTTTCGATTTTTTCAATAGTTGTTGTTTTTTTAAGCGTTTAGTGATGGGCGGTAATTGGTGTATAAAAAAAAGTGTGGGTTCCTAATTACCGGTCACGCACAATTTCTATATTTTTAACGCATGTATTGTGTCAAAAGTGTAAATTGTAAGAAGCATTTAGTTTGATTACGTTAGAAAATGATGTTTTATCGCTGAAAGTAACCGATTACTTGAGGCTGTTTGCCGGGAATCATCATTTTGTCAGTCAACGCACTTTGTTAAAATTTGTACAAAATTTGCGGGAAACATTTCACAAAATGTATTCTCTCAAGATCCAAAATATGGTTTTGACAGCTCGTTACATGGACAATATTAAAAAGAACAGTTTCCGTGTTGTTAGATAGTTTTTCCTTAAGAAAACATTATCGATACCCGAAAAAGGCGAGTGGGCGGTAATAGGGCCAGTTGAACACCTCAACGTTTAGTTAATTATTTTTAAAAGCGTACATTTTTCGCATTCCACTAGATTTTTTATTTAAAGTAGAGCAGTTTTGAGATCATCTCAATGAGATGTATTGGAAAAGAAAGCGAATAAAAATCTGCCGTCATTTTTTTATTACACATGTTTGAAGTTGAAAAACCGCTTAACTGGGCGGTAGATGGTGACATGATGGTAAACAAGAATCACACAAAAACTTAGTCTCTTGTTACATCTTCTGCCATCTGTGGGTTTATCAAATAACCGAATAAAATAGTGGCATCTTTTCTTCCGGCATTTTAGTCGCATGGGACAAAAAGTTAAAATTGAGCTAAATATTAAAGAAAATGTTTTCGAAACCACATAACTTCGAGGTTATGTCGTTTATCAGAAATTCGATGTTTGATTTTTGAAATTACGTTGTGATAGTTTTTGACAACATTCAGTGTTTTAGTTCATAAAACACAAACATAATATTTATTTATTTTTTTAGATTTTTTTTTCAGTATTATTTTTGAGGTACTGTAAAGTCACATGTCAAACATGTCAAACATGTGTTCAATCCATTTTAAAACTACCATTGATCATTAGATTTTTGCAAAACTAGCTTTTCAGAAAATCTGTCGACCGTGTTAAGACATGAATAACCGAATTCATATCTCTCTTCTAACGTTCTATTAAAATTCATTTTTTATCATCAAATTAATCCGATATTTCAGTCCAAATAATTCCCCCTGTTTGAATGTGTTTGTTAGATTTCTGCTAATTTTTTCAAGTTCCGTTTCAGCATAATGTGTTTTTCTAAAAAAAAAATGACTCGAAGTTCATCAATTCTGGACTAGTGTATAATAATTCCAGTTATAAGATAGATGATAAGCTAAAATCTTAGTTTTCGAGATGTGAATTCAATAGAAAACTGTCGGATGTCAACATATGAATTCACGTCAGAATTATAAAGACACGGCATTTAGAATTTTTCTCAATTCCATTCACTTATTTTTTTAATTCAGATTTTAAAGTTGTATGTTTTCCAGATATTCGCAAAAAAGTGCACAATGGTAAAAAAATCTTTTATTAATTAACGCTTTAAAAGTTAACTTCCAAGACTTGAAGTACTAAAACTTTATTCACTGCAGTGCGTGAGCTAAGAAATAAGCTAAATTTGTGGTCGATTAATCTCAATTTTTCAAATATTCCCGACTTTTTACTCATTAATATAAAATCCTGACATTTTCCTGCTCTTCACAAATAGATAACAATCCTGGAATAAACGACTATAGATTGTAAAGTTTCTGAGAGAAAGTTCCGTCGTGACGAAATGGATGTATTTTAGGATTTAATCGGATTTATAAATAATTTTCCCGGTTTTGATTTGAAATTCCCGGTTTTTTCCCGGTTTTCCCGGTCTCATTTTAAATTCCCGGTTTTTTCCGGGTTTTCCCGGTTCGCTGGCCACCCTGAAATATACATATTTGTGTTTTGAGTGAAGCATTCAAACAATATAGCAAAATTATTGCAACAAAATTAATTATTTTTAATTATTTCTTTTCGATTGCACAAGGCAACATAATTTACTCTTTTCCGTTTGATGAGGGTTTAAGAAATGATTTTGACTGATTTGAGGGTGACAAATCCAAATATGCAGTTTCGTTTATTTTTACTGTGAGCTCTAATTTATGAGATTCGAGGGATAGTTTTTTTAATTTTCAAGCAACATTTGAAAACATTTCCACTACTCAAATCGAAGGTTTCAAATCAATGATCAGCGTTTTCGAAGACCGCGAGTTGTTTAAATTACTGAGTAAACTTAGACGTCCTTAGTTTATTTATCACAGTTTTGTGAAATATGAGAATTTAAAGAAAATTTTGGAATATTTTTTTTTTATATACACTGCCGGCCAAAAGTTTGGGATCACCCACTAAAAACATGCAAATTTTGATCGTTCATATCTCAACCGTCTTAGGACATATTGCAAATCTTCTGATCTCATTTGAAAGATAATGAGCGATAGCTATTTCGGAGGTAGTTTGCCCTAATATAATGTTTTAGTTTAGAACTTAAAACTTAACTTCAAAAAATCGCACTCAATATTCAACGCCGATCACCTCGGGATAGGGTGGGCCAAATCTCAAAATTTGAGTGGCATTAGAATCCCTTTTCTTTACTTCTCAAAACACAATCAAAAAATTTTGTGAAAAAAAATCAAGAATGTACTTTCAATTAATAAAATAGACACTTGAGTTATCGTCCAAAAGTTTGGGATCACCCCTTTGCATGGTGAGTTTGGTATCATTCTTATAAAAACATGCAAATTTATTTTATTCATATCTTTCTCATCTAACATCGTATTGTAGATCTGAAGGGTTCATATAGAAGCTTAGGAATTGTTATTTATTAACAAATTCATTTAAAAATTCTATTTTAAGGTGAGAACTATTAAAAAAAATCAGAATCATAACTAGGAACTTTCAAAAAAACAATTAATTTCGGGTGATTTTTTAATGGTTATTACTTCAAAATATAATTTTTGAATAAATTTATGAAAAAACAACAATTCCTTAGCTTCCGAATGAACCCTTCAGATCTACAATACGATGTTAGATGAGAAAGATATGAATAAAATAAATTTGCATGTTTTATAAGAATGATCTTGAACTCACCATACAAAGGGGTGATGCCAAACTTTTGGACGATAACTCAAGTGTCTATTTTATTATTTAAAAATACATTCTTGATTTTTTTTCATAAAATGTTTTGATTGTGTTTTGATAAGTAAAGAAAAGGGATTCTAATGCCACTCAAATTTTGAGATTTGGCCCACCCTATCCCGAGATGATCGGCTTTGAATATTGAGTGCGATTTTTTGAAAATGTTAAAACTTTAGGTTAAGTTTTAAGTTCTAAACTAAAACATTATATTAGGGCAAACTACCTCCGAAATAGCTATTGCTCATTATCTTTCAAATGATATCAGAAGATTTGCAATATGTCCTAAGACGGCTGAGATATGAACGATCAAAATTTGCATGTTTTTAGTGGGTGATCCCAAACTTATGGCCGGCAGTGTATATGAATTAAATATTTTTCCCTAAGCATAAGTCAATAAAATTTCCAGTATCTAACAAAGTTGTTAATGGAATTTGAATCTTTAATACCGAAAGCTCATAAATGTTTTTTCAATTATGTCAAAAGAAGTTACATTTTTTCTATTGTATTTTTAAAACTTGAGGAATTGTTTTTCAAGAATTGGTTCTTTGAAACTAGAATAGCTAGGCTATATATTAATCGTCTATGAAATAAAGGATACAAATAGATTCGATTTCAGTTTTGTTGCTTTAACACGTTCGTCGCCACGTCACCCATATATGGGTGACGGCTCTCTTAAGCAAGGTTGCCGCTCAGTTCTGCCACGCGTTGTAAATCTGAAGCTCTCTCGCTTTACTTTCATGCTCTGAGATTTTTTTTGGGCGACGAACGTGTTAAAAGGATTGTCGGATTATCAGTTATCATTTCAATGATTGATTTTACTCAATACTAATTTTAAATTTCAAATTGGGGAATGTACTATATAACTAGATTTGACAGATTCTGACAAATGATTCGAATTGAGGAGGGCAAAATCAATTTTAAAACGAAGGATTAACTGATTCGAAAACATGTACATATCATGATTTCATTGTAATCTGCATTTTATAACTAAGCTTAAAGTTTTAGAAAATTTTATGTTCACAGTTCAGTCTCTTTGTTTTTGACACCTCATTTGTCAATTTTTCAATTTAATTTTTGTATAAATCCTTAAAGTTAGTTTCAAGCAAATATTACAAAATAGGTTATAACTTTATCAACATTTTTCACTGAAATCAAATTTACATTTTTCTGCATAACAAAGCTAACCCTCTAATGAATGAGTTATGAAAATAGTGTATTTTTTTTTTCAATGAAAATTTTTTATTGACCTCTAACTATGGATTTTTTGGAAGAATTAAAGATCTGTTTTACAATCATAATTGTTTAAAAAATGTATGCAATCGGTTTTTGTTTAATTATAAACATAGTCCGCAATATTTAACAGTACTTTTGCATCTTTTGTCATTTCTGTAAATTTTGTCAGTTTTATCAACTTTGTCAGTTTAGTCAATTTTGATTTTTTTTTTTCAAATTCGATAATTTTATCAGTTTTGACCATTTTGCAATTTTGTCACCTGTGTCAATTTGGTTTATTTTGTTTATTTTTTCCATTTTATAAATTTTTCATTTTTGTCATTTTTTACAATTTGGCAGACCTTTCTCAATTTGTCAATTGTGTTCATTTTGTCGATTTTGTTATTTTTTTTTTAAATTTTGTCCATCTTATCATTTTGAAAATTTACTAATTATTTATAATATAAGCAATTTTGTAACTTTTGTCCATTTCGTCAATTTAGTAAAAAATTTCAATAGTAACTAATAAAAAAAATTGAAAAAAGGCAGAATGACCAAATTGAAAATATTGACATTTAAAAATTGTCAACAAAACTTTTGATATCTTTAGTTAATTCGTAGTTGCCGCATCTGGCAATTGTGATTTTACCCAATAAATTTTTGCAATTGCAAGCAAACGTTGAATTTTTTGACACACAAAGTTGGGATTTTTTTTAAATTGTATTCTTAGGTTGACTATAGTCTTGCTTGTTCGGTCTTGTGAGTAGTAAGGTTCCGTCGATTGAGTACGGAGCCGTGATGTTGAGGGAAAATCGCCAGTCCAGTCAAGCGTGACGGGTGTATTCTCACAACTCTGCTCAGACTTATAAATTTTGCCGCCTCCAAACGAACGGCAGTACGTAGTACCTTTTTCCAGCACCGCCTTCCACACAAGTACACCTGGAGATCACATATCGACCACCTGTCGAGGCGCCAACATCGACTCAGTCCACTATTTGGTGATGATGAAGATGCGCCTAAAACTCTTCTTATTGAAAAACTATCAATTCAACTGACATCACTGCTGGTGCCTAGCGAGGTAGTGCATGACCACTTTTCAAGCAATATTTCGCTAGGCGCAGCAGTGATGTCAATTGAATTGATTGTTTTTCAATGCCAAAAGACATATCCCTATTCAACAGCTTGTAGGTATTTTGTCGAATAAGATATGAAGTTACGGCCTTGGACAAAGTTGTTCATTGGAAAATGTCCTTTCAAGAATTCAAAAATTGGCACAAAAGCCATAAGTTGGCTCGGTTCCTCAAAAGAAAAAAAAAATGATGTTGATTTTTTAGAACAGAATATTAAATTGGCCCATACAAACATGAAAGTTTAAATTTTCTCATGTAAACATTTCTTAAAACTTCTGACAAAAAATCAATGATGAGATTAGAATCAAAACGCAGTTTTTAAGACCAAAGGGTTTCAAAAATTCAAAATTGATCACAAATCGTCTCAGTCCAATAGGGCAATCAAATTTATAAAAAAAAAATATACTCAAAGCCAGTAATGGGGACAAAATAAATTATCGGTAAGGAGTGAATCATCCTTGCGAATGAAAATTTCGGAAAAATTAATTATCTACAGTTTAGCCACCAATTTACCTACGGTTTAGTAATCGTAAACAAAAATATCATAACGATTACCAAAACGTTGTACCATCTCTTCCTAGAAAAAAAAAGTAAGACCAACGCGCACTTTTGCTAGACATTCTGTCGAGTTGGAAAGTTCGCCATGAAGTGACAGCGATGCGGATGATCATCGCAAAATTTGAATCTACTAGTGTGTGATGGTAACAAGCAGCAGCAGACCCAAGAAAAAACTCAAAAAATACAATGTTGCTTGTTATGAGTGAGATTACAAGCTAAGTAGCAAAGCAACAATACGCGCGCTAAGATTGCGAGCCGCGAGACGCGTGCATCTTGTCAAGCAAGATTATAGCTAGCAAAGCCAAAAAATTCGAATGTTTTAAAAATAGGCTGCGTTTAATTGTATTTAGGTATCTCTTCTCGCTTTTTTCGCCCTGTGTTGCACTTCTAGCCGATGATTGTCGGGGTACTCGTTGTTAGTATTTTTTTCTTGTTACTTTATCTGGGACAGTAAATTCAATTGATCTCGAAATAGGTGATATATGCTACTGTTTCCATCGTAATTGTTTTTTGTTGAAACTTACAATTTATGGTTGGTCTCCATCACGTCGGTTTTGAACTATTCTTGGAACAAAGCAAGTAATGTGAGCAAAAAGCCGCAATATAGTTAAGAGTTTGAGTGATTCCTTTCGCAGGTGTAAGTCCCCAGGTATCTTAGCGTGATTTGCGACCCCGGGTGTTACTTTGTATACACGCAGCTTTTCTGTAGGACTCAACCGACAATAGGTAAAACAACACTTGGGTGCTAATTAGATCTTTAGCTCCGGGAGGCAATTTACTGGGACCAAGAGCTTGTTGTATCACTTGACAACGTTCCAGTCGTTATCAGACAACTGCAATCGATACGAATTTTCTTTGTTACATTCACACCAACACTGGTACAGATTCTGATTATGTAATTCAAAACGCACGATAAGATTTTGATTCACATCGATTATCACATCGCGCCTTGAACGAAATCCATTCCACTGGCATAGAGTCAACTCAAAAATATTCTAACAAACAATAATATTCGTAGCAAAAAAAAAATCAACCAAAATATTATCTCACAAAAAAAAATTCGAGCGACCAACACACCACCGAACAATTCAATTAGCGATCCGATTTCGACAATCTGTTGATTCAATTTGAGAACAGCTCAGTGCGATCATCTCGGTTTAGCTGCCATCTGAATGCAATCATACTGCACTTGTCGTCTTTGCGGCACAGTGCCAGACAGTTTGTTTCAGTACACTTCTCGTGAATGGACGAAGACCATGGATTCGCGATAGGTTTGCCCCGAAACGACTACCAGTTACAGCCGAATTTGCCGGTTCTACACTGTATAGAATGTCTACGTTTCCACCAGCTGGGCAAAACAACGATCGTCAGTGTTGCTTGTTCTTATACGTTCAATCAAATAAAATGATCTACCCTGGCTGAAGACCGGGACATAATTTGAGTAGTATAATAGTACCATCAAAATTGAACTGCATATTCAGTGAAAAAAGGGTAAGCAAATATTTTAAGGAAGGATTTGTTGGTTTCTCGCAGTATAGCTGAATGCGTCGAAGATGATTTTTTGGAAAAACATTCTGTTTTACATCATATTATTTTCACTATTGCTAACTTCTATGTAGTCCTGTCACTTTTGTCGTCTTGTCACTTTTGACCAAAGTCTTCTTTGACCTTCAGTCTTCTGATCTTTAGCTTTATAAATTCCGATTCAACGACCTGTGACAATAGACTAAATCGATTTGAGGTCATTTTAGAATTTCTCAAACCCTGAGGTCTAATAAGTTTCGTTTTGGTTCAAAACTCATTCATGATTTTTTGCAAAATTTTTAAGAAACATTTACATGAGTAAATTTGAACTTTTAGGTTTGTATGGGAAAATTTAATATTTTGTACTGAAAATTCAACATTATTTTTTTTTTCTGTAGAACCGAGCCTGATTTAGGTTTTCTTCTTCTTCTTCTTCTTACATCAACATGGCCAAAACATGTAGGCATCCTGGAAAATGGAAGACTTGCGTCTTTCATTTTTCTTTTCAGCGTATTACCTGTTACATATTCCTATGCATTGCAGATATTACTACGGCCAGGCCAACCATGTGATGAAAACCGCGAAAGATACAGGATACAGGGGCAGAATGAAGCGTGAAGATCCCTACCAAACACTTCATATAATATTTTGAATATGGAAAGACCTAAATAAGAATTTATGTCATTTGATAAAGTATATATGGAATATTGATACATTTAATGCTGTTAAGGAGTTAGGAAATTACGATACTTACCAACATTATACTCACCGCAATAATAATTAGAATATAGAATATTACATTTGGGTTTCTGTAGATCAGCTATTTTGCCTTCGTATCTACCCGTCTACTCTGTGGATAGTATGGGGGGTTAATGATCAGAAAATTTTTAGTAAACGGTTGAAACACAAAGCAATTTATTATGTATTTCAACTCCTGACTTGTTCAATATTTTTTTCCATTTTACATAATTAAACAATAAATGCACAAAATCACCATCCCTCAAACGTTCATAAAAGATCTTGTACTCTCTACATTAACTAAATTAGCTCTTACGGATTCATTTTTTACAAACCAATCAAATATCTTAAGATCTTTAACCTTCCCATGCCGTTCGGGTCAATATGACCCGAAGCGCACATTTAAAATCTCTTTATCATCATTCCAGTATACTGAAGAACTAGGAATTTTGACAGACCAAGTATGTTCTATGAAAATAATGATCAAATTAACGTCAAAAAATTGAAATTCGAGTTTTGAAAATCGGTTCATTGGGAAATGAAATACAGCTAAGCAAAGCAAAAATTGCATATCGTTTTTTTAAAGTTAGATTTTTTTCTACCGGAAGATCTGAGATAGCGGTCAAAACTTTCATTAGACCCCAACATATCTATACATTGTCGGATAGATGGATTCTTGACGATTTCAAACATCAATGAAACACTTAAATACAGAAAAGCTGTCAAAAGTTATGAGCATTTTAAAAATAAAATTGATTTTTCGGACTTTTTACTTTCTGAACCAGTTTCTGATAACTTGGTAATACATATCGACTTTATTTTAAAACTTTGAGTAATAAGAATAAATTACCTACACAATGAATATAATATCATCAAAATCGATTAACATTTACAGCCAGGAGAACGAAATCAAACTACAACTCAAATTTCCCCGAAACGGATATTTTGCGAACGGCATGGGAAGGTTAAGATTTATTGAATGGTCTGATTCGTACATCAATTCTTGAATTTCAGTCAGAGTCACTTTTATAAGATAAGAATTCCGTTTTTTTTCTGAAAACCTTAGTTTCACTTGAACCGGTCTGTAAGATATGAAGAAATAAACTTGGATGCGTTACGTTGAAGCTACAATATCAAACCTTGGAATTGCTGCAAAGGAATCTCCTTCCACTAGTAAAAATATCAGCAATGCAAAAATGCAATTTCCCTATTCGGGTAGAACCGAGCCTGATTTAGGTTTTTGTGAAAAATTCATTGATTTTTTAAAGGAAATTTTCTGCTGAACAACTTTGCCGAAGACCATGGAGGCTGTCTTTTGGCATTGAAAACCATAAATAAAAGTGACATCACTGCTGAGTGCCTATAGTGAGCTATTGCATGACTACTATTCATCTAGGGTAGGAAGACTGAAATTCGCTGTATCGTTTTTTTACTGTTCGACAAAAAGTCAACAATTTTCGAAAAAAATTCTAATCGTTCTAATCTAACGTTTCGGTGATAAATTTCGTATAGCGAGTAATGTAACTGAGATCTTTAGGCAATAAACTGAGGTCTTCTATATTGATTATAGCTGATTCAAAAGTGAACATCGAAATCAAATACACCAACTAAATTATCCAATGCGAGTCTGCCAACTATGTCGTAAATAAATTTTATAAACTTTATAAAAATGTTGTACGATACATGGGAACTACCGAAAATCTAATTCTGTTATTTTGACTATTTTTAGAACAACCTTTATTCGAACAATTATTATTTATCACCTTTAAAAACTTCAACCAAATTTGAGCGAATTAACACGCATGAACCTGCAAGAATGTTTCAGAAGAAGACAAAACCTAACTAAATAATTATTAAATGAAAACATGTGCTTTTCAGCATTAAAAAAATTTGGTTGAAAATCACTCTAAATATAAGAAAGTAAAATCATTGGTCGGTAGATTGATTAGAGAAATTTGACGTTTGAAGACTGAATGTCTTCCCGCCCCAGCTATTCATGAAATACTTCGCGAGGCATCACCAGTGATGCCAATTGAATTGGTTGTTTTTTAATGCCAAAAGACATACCCCTGTTAAACATCTAATAACTTCTTTGGCTAAAAAGATACAAAGCTACGGTCTTGGACAAAGATGTTCAGCGGAAAAGTTTCTTCAAGAGATTAATAAATTGGCACGAAAACCATTAGAAGGCTTGGTTCCACAGAAGAAACAAAAATGATTTACTGTGCAAATTTACTTATGTAAATGTACATATGTATGGTTTCCCTCATCGTTAGCGAGGTCCAGCTTTTGTCTTGTGGCTTGGCCTTTCGAATTACTTCTAGGGCTTCCACGGCTGATGGTTCGTCGTGGAAGCATCCAATTTTTAGAGACCTACAATGGTTGAAAATCCACTCACCAATAAATCATCATTGATCGCAAACCTGTTCCTCGAGGCCAGATCTGTGAGCTAGGATTGAGAGGGCAAAATCTAGGGCTAGTTTGACACCGGAAGCAGTTGCAAAGCCTACTTTCTGAGAACCATTTGCTTTCTCGTCCCACATTTAGCAGGATATGAAGTTTCGTGGTAATTTTCCAAAACATTTCCTACGATTGTATTCACCTTTATAATCATTTATAGTTAATTTTGGTTACACTTGTCCACTTAAAAAGAAACAATTTTTTCACGGAGCGAAAATTTTTGACGTCCTTCCAACCAAGTTAACGGCTACTTAAAATACCACTAGACCACATCAGCGCTCGATGTAAACGTTACTTAGAAATTCTACAAAAATCATGTATGAGGTTTAAACCAAAACGAAGCTTTTTTTTATCCCAGGGTTTGAGAAATTCAAAAATGGTCCTAAATCGACTCAGTCGACTGTGGGAGTGTCCCCATTTATCTGTTTGATAATGTTTGGATTTCCCGATGTATTTATATTACTATTAGAAACAAAAATTGTACTCCAAAGGTGGCCCAAACTTCATCTTTAAGCAAGTATCATTTAATATTTTTAGGGGTATTCTGTACTACGATGAGACAAACTAATGATGGTGTTGAAGGGTCTTATTTATTCCCCCCTTTCGGGATTATCGGAAAATTGAAAAAAAAAAAAAAGAAAAAAAAAAGAAAAAAAAAGAAAAAAAAAAGAAAAAAAAAAGAAAAAAAAAAGAAAAAAAAAATGGAATAGCAATGTGAAGAAAAGTCCTAATATTTCTACTTTACCATGAGCTTTAACTAGCACTTTTTCAGTCATTCGACTACTTTACAATACAACATCTGAACTTGTTTAATCTCCTCAACATGAATAGTTTTCAAGCGTGGTACGCCCACCAAAAATTGAGCTTGCAGAACGGTGCAAATTATCCACACAAGCAAAACAAAAACTGCAAGTTGTCAAAATTGTTTAAATATTTTTAATGCGTTGGTGGATTGCAAATTATTTCATAATTCTATACTAGCAGACCCGGTGTGCTTTGCTACACTTTCCAAAAATCTATAATTTCGATTTTAATTAAACTTTTAACGTTTTCAGTAATTCGTGTAGAAAAGTTAAAATATAAAGCGCTCAAAACTAAAAAATATATCAATAGATTCACTTCCATCTGTACCGTTGAGCCGTCAACACGTACGCCGGAGCATCGTATCGTTGCTGTGTACCTGCAGGAACACTTTTCATTATTTATTTTTTCCTTACCTGTTTTTCAAACAGCACTTTTCAGTGCTAAAATTAAATTATTTTCATTTTATTTTATTCATATTTTCTCTTTTCTTTCCAGCATGGGGAAGTCATCGGCCGGCTCAAGGGCCGGGAGAAAACGGATTGCCGAACCTAATTCAGGTCCATCGCCCAAAAAAGTTGAAATTTCCAATTCATTCGATGTCCTTCATAACATCGGTGATGAGGAAATATTCATATTTAATTCTGATAAGAGTACTAAGAAACCTTCTTCATCTTATACTCTTAAAAACGAAAAGATTCCACCAATAACGGTCACGATCCCTGACTTCAATGCCTTTCGAAAAGAAATCGTCACTTCCGTCAAGGATGTGAAGATTTCTTTTCAGATCGGTCGAAGGGGAACTGCTCGTATATTGGCGGAATCTTTTAATGATTTTCAAAAGGTTTTAAATTATTTGAATAATAAAAAACACCAATTTTTTACGTACGACACTAGAAGTGATCGTCCATTTAAAGTTGTACTTCGTGGTCTCACTGGCGATCAGACACCGGATGAGATCACAGCTGAATTAAATTCTTTGTTAGGTTTTTCTCCAATTCAAGTAATTCAAATGAGGAAAAGAACCAACACGAATAATACCAGTAGTGTTGGTTTTGCTCCTGAACTTTATTTGATCCATTTTAAAAAGGATCAGGTTAATAATTTGCAAATTCTTGAAAAGGCTCGTCTTATGTTTCATTGTCGAGTCAAATTCGAACCTTTTCGTAAATCTTCTACCAATTTTCTTCAAAATATTACGCAATGTCGTCGTTGTCAAGCTTTTTGTCATGGCACTAAAAATTGTAGAATGAATGCCAGATGCATGTTTTGCGGCTCATTCGATCATGAAAAATCTAAATGCCTTTTTGGTGGTGATAAGCCAAAAACAGAACTTTTTAAGTGTGCGAATTGCGCAGGTAATCATTCCTCGAATTCTCTAGACTGTCCCGTTAGGGCAAAAATTGTTGCTTCTAGGAAAAATCCCAAAGTTTCCAGAAAAGTTTCTTCTCCTCCTTCCTCTTTTTCGTCTTCACACGTCAGACCGGCAAACAACCTGCCTGTTCGCGGTCAGCCTCGGCCTACATTGGAATCACGGCTGGGTAATACCCGAAGTGATTTTAATGTTACCTGGGCTGAATCTGCGCCACAGCCTCGTTGTTTATCGTTCTCAGAGGTGGTTGAAAATGGGTTGCCTTCTTCAGGTTTAACTAATAAAAATGGGAAAAAACCAAGTCTCAACGTTCATGCGAAGGCTTGGGAAAATCCCCGAAATTCAAATACTTTCTCTTCTCCTTCCTTTTCTGATCCTAACAATTTTGTTGATTTGGGTGAGATTACTGAGGAAAAATTAAAATTTTTGCATCAAAATTTAATGGAAATGATGCAACTTATGTTGAAAGCAAATTCAATGTTTGAAGCTTTCCAAACTTCTTTTAATTATGCTAACAAAATTATTATGACTTTGCGATTCCCTCATGGATCCAAATAGATGTTTAAATATTATGAATTGGAACGCTAGATCTTTGCTGGCTAACCAAGATGAATTCTTTTTATTTTTGAAAACTCAAAACATACATATTGCTGCCATCACTGAAACTTTTTTAAAGCCAGACAATAACTTGAAAAGCAATGCTTTCTTTAAAATTTTACGAAATGATCGACTTGATCGACAAGGTGGGGGTGTAGCTATTGTCATCAATAGTCGTCTCAAATTTAGACTTCTTCCTTCTTTCAATACAAAAGTCTTAGAAACAATTGGAATTGAATTAGAAACTTCTATGGGGAAAATTATAATTGTTGCCGCATATTTGCCTTTCCAATGCAGCGGTGAACAGAAAAATTTTTTGAAGGGAGATTTACAAAAACTCACCAGAAATAAATCTAAATTTTTTATTATTGGTGACTTTAATGCAAAACACCGATCTTGGAATAATATTTCATCAAATTCAAATGGGAATATTTTGTTTAACGACTGCTCTGCAGGTTATTATACTGTTGAATATCCTAATGGGCATACTTGTTTTTCTTCAATTAGAAATCCCTCCACAATTGATTTGGTTCTAACGGATTTAGGCGAGCATTGTAGTCAATTAGTTACTCATGCGGACCTCGATTCAGACCACCTTCCAGTAACTTTTTCTTTATCCCAAAGTCCCATTGAAAACCCTTTAAAATCAACTTTTAACTTTCAAAAGGCTAACTGGGAGCGATATATGAATTTTATTGAACGTAATTTAGATGTAAACGTTCCACTGAATTCAATAGAAGATATTGATTTGGCTGTAGAAAATTTGACAACTTCAATAGTCAATGCTAAAGCCGCTTCAATACCCAAAGCTTTTTTTTTTTTTTTTTTTTTTCATGCGGCAGCTTTATGAGAAATCACACGGCCCTTTTGAGGCCAAAATTACTCACCGCGGGGGACAGCTAGGTAAATGAAATGGGTAGGATTGGGAGGAGACCGCAATACACCGGGCGGATTAAGAATGTGTCTCATTTAAACTCCGGTTGCTCTCTGACAAGTCAAACCCTGGCGAACCAGGGCTGGGCTTGCCAATGAGCCGTATTGCGAGCGGGGGTATTTTATATCAGTTGTATAATGTGTAAATGTGTAACACTGTGTCATGTGAAGTGAGCAACAAATAGTAGCTTTGGTTTGGTTTGTTTGCTGGATTCGTCGTGATATTAAGTAGTATTGTGTCGTCTGAAGTGAGCAACAAATAATAGCCTTTGTAGGGCTGAGTTTTGTTGTCACAGTGAGTAGTATTGTCCCATCTGAAGTGCGCAATGTTTGAATTTTGTTGTCACAGTGAGTAGTATTGTGTCATGTGAAGTGAGCAACAAATTGTAGCCTATGTAGGGCTGAGTTTTGTTTTCACAGTGAGTAATATTGTGTCATGTGGAGTGAGCAACAAATAGTAGCCTTTGTAGGGCTGAGTTTTGTTGTCACAGTGAGTAGTATTGTCCCATCTGAAGTGCGCAATGTTTGAATTTTGTTGTCACAGTGAGTAGTATTGTGTCATGTGAAGTGAGCAACAAATTGTAGCCTTTGTAGGGCTGAGTTTTGTTTTCACAGTGAGTAATATTGTGTCATGTGGAGTGAGCAACAAATAGTAGCCTTTGTAGGGCTGAGTTTTGTTGTCACAGTGAGTAATATTGTGTCATGTGAAGTGAGCAATGTTTGAATTTTGTTGTCACAGTGAGTAGTATTGTGTCATGTGAAGTGAGCAACAAATAGTAGTCTTTGTAGGGCTGAGTTTTGTTGTCACAGTGAGTAATATTGTCATGTGAAGTGAGCAACAAATAGTAGCCTTTATAGGGCCGAGTTTTGTTGTCACAGTGAGTAGTATTGTGTCATGTGAAGTGAGCAACAAATAGTAGCCTTTATAGGGCCGAGTTTTGTTGTCACAGTGAGTAGTATTGTGTGATGTGAAGTGAGCAACAAATAGTAGCCTTTGTAGGGCTGAGGTTTGTTGTCACAGTGAATAGTGTTATGTTGGGCCCTACCTGTCACCTAACCTTACTCGATTCAAAAACTTTGAGCCCATGATAGTTTTCTCTTGAAATTAGCATAGATTGGCGTATAAAAATATTTAGAAATGAGTAAGTTTTTAGAGATTCAAAACAAATGTGTAGCTACTCTGTAATTATATTAACATCTTGGAAACAGAATCTCCATTAAAAGGTGTTTATCACTGCAGCAATTGTAAAAAAATCTACGTTACACAAACAATAAAATAATTGATAAATAACCAAGCAAGACCATACTACTAATGACAATGCTGTTCCTCTAAAGCATCATCGCTAACTCTGAACATCTTCTCAGAACAACTTTCCTCAATCTGTTTCGGTTGAAAGAAATAACACTTCTATTTTTAATTCCCAATATTATCTTCCTGGACTGCCTTTATATTATTGTTTTTCAAAATCGTAACATCTTTCTTCGACTACCTTAATTGAATTTCAAGCCTAACCGAACAATAGACGAATCTACCAAAAAGCGTTGAAACGAGAAAGAATTATTGTTAACAGGAAACTGTCCAAAAAGCATTCTGATCCAATGAGCCTCTAGTTCTTGTAAAATGCTTGATTTAAGAATAATCCTTCGAAATTCATAAACCGCAAATGCACACTTACTAGAGCATTGGGGAGACGAATACTACTTACTACCTTTACCTTGTCTAGTAACACAATGAACAGTTATTAATCCATGACCAATTACAGACTAGGATACGGGGACACATCTGGACCTACAGAATACCGGACCTGAAATATAAAACTTTATTAAACAAATTGTATGAAAAATTATATCAGGTCAAACAATCAATACTGATCGGACCATATTGAACACTGGTAAGACGTTTGTTTAAAGCCGTGGGGCCAACACGTAGGTTCCGTTTCACTGGTGTTCATCAGTGATCCGTTCGTGTTCGCAAGATCTGGTGTGATACTATCACTATTCGATTCTTTAAGATCTTGCGCGACAAGGCATACCCATTTATATCAAAGTGATATAAATGAGCCTCTTACCATGCCCACGGCTTCAATAGTCAATGCTAAAGCCGCTTCAATACCCAAAGTTAAACATAAATTTAATCAACCTTTAATTTATGATGATCTTCAGTTTTTGATACGACTGAAAAACATTCGTCGACGCCAATATCAACGTACTAGGGATCCTTATTTGAAATTTATTTATTGCGACCTTCAAAAAGAGATCAAACGTCGTTTAAATTTCATTCGTAATGAAAATTTTGCCAAAGCAGTAGAGGACATAAAACCCTACTCAAAGCCATTTTGGAAATTAACTAAAATTCTGAAAAAGCCCCAGAAGCCTATTCCTACTTTGAAAGACGGGGATAAACTTCTTTTAACGAATGCAGAAAAAGCTCAAAAATTGGCCCAACAATTTGAGTCTGCTCATGATTTTAATTTAAACGTTGTAAGTCCAATTGATGCTCAAATTTCCCTTGAATTTGATGATATTCTATCTAAACAAAATGTATTTGAAAGTTCTTATGAGACAAATATTGATGAACTTAAATTGATTTGCAAAAAATTTAAAAATATGAAAGCCCCAGGGGAAGATGGGATTTTCTATATTCTTATTAAAAAGTTGCCTGAAAGCACTTTAAATTTTTTAGTTAAAATCTTCAATAAATGTTTTCACTTGGCTTATTTTCCAAATAAATGGAAAAATGCCAAAGTAACTCCAATTTTAAAACCTGGAAAAAGTGCTTCAGAGCCTTCAAGTTATCGACCAATTAGTTTGCTCCCTTCTTTAAGTAAACTATTTGAGAGAGTTATTTTGAATAGAATGATGATTCACATTAATCAGAATTCTATTTTCCCTGATGAACAATTTGGTTTTCGTCATGGACATTCTACTACACATCAACTTTTGAGTGTAACTAATATGATTAACGCTAGCAAATCTGAAGGATATTCAACTGGTGTTGCTCTTCTTGATATTGAAAAAGCTTTTGACAGTGTTTGGCACAAAGGTTTAGTAGCTAAATTAGCTCGATTTGATTTTCCTGTATATCTCACCAAAATTATTCAAAATTATTTGACTAGCCGAACTTTGCAAGTAAGCTATCAAAATTCATGCTCTGAAAGGACACCCATTAGAGCTGGTGTCCCTCAGGGCAGTATACTTGGGCCAATCTTATACAATATTTTTACTTCTGATCTTCCTGATGTACCAGAAGGAAAAGGTAGAAGATTATTTGCTGATGATACTTTGCTTTCAGCCAAAGGTCGAAATTTACGGGTGGTACGCAGTAGATTGCAACAAAATTTAAATTCCTTTTTGAATTACTTGAAAATGTGGAAAATTTCTCCTAACGCTTCCAAAACTCAACTTATTTTATTTCCCCATAAGCCAAGAGCTCAATTTTTAAAACCTAATGAAAATCATTCCATAACTTTTAATGGGGTTTCATTAGAATGGTCTGATCACGTGAAGTACCTGGGACTTACACTTGATCGGAATCTTACTTTTAAAAATCACATTGAAGATATTCAATCTAAATGTAATAAATACACTAAATCTCTTTATTCTCTCATCAACAGGAAATCCAGGTTGTGTCTGCGAAATAAGATGTTAATCTACAAACAAGTATTCCGACCAGCGATAATGTATGCAGTTCCGATTTGGTCTAGCTGCTGCGCGACGAGGAAGAAAGCCATCCAGAGGATTCAGAACAAGGTTCTGAAAATGATTTTGCGGCTTCCACCTTGGCACAGCACCGAAGATCTTCATCGGATTGCGGGCATTGAATCGATCGAAGAGATGGCCAACAAAATCATCTCCAACTTCAGAGGCAAATCGATGCAGTCTTCCATCGCAGAGATTCGTTCTCTCTATAATTAGTTTTAATTTAGGATAGTTTTAGTTTTTAGTAGTAAGTTTAAAATATTTTTTGACATTACAGGATGTTCTCCTACATAAAAATACTTGATTGCACTCAGCAAAATTAATTCAAATAAATAAATTATAGTGATTTATAAACTATAGGGCTCTGGACAGTTCATCATTGAACTGAACACCTAATTTAATGTAATAATGTAATATAAATGTAATGATGAATTGGTACAAATAAAGACATATTTAAAAAAAAAAAAAAAATATCAATAGATTCAGAATTGAAAGCGCTACATTTTAATATTAAATGTTTTTTCTCGATAAAATAGCAATAGATATGTAGATAGAAGTCGTGACGTCACAACGCGCCTATTTTAAAAAAATTACACTAAAAATTCTTATTTCCAAAGCGAGCGTTCTCGATAGTAAATGTATCGAAATAAGTTGTGATTAAGGGTGGAGCTTGAAAAATTAACAGTGTAATTTTTCTGAAAATTATGGAAAAAAAAGAACTGTAGAAATGGTGGATGGTCGCTTGGAGTGGGATCATTAATATTCATCTTTACCATAAGGGTGTAACTGGAAATTAGACTTGCAATACAAAGAAGATTAGATTTAATGATTTTTTTTTTAAACATGATCTAAAATTTGTTTTTCATTCATTATTCCAAATCTAAAATTAAAAACTGTTTTTTTATTTGCCTATTCCTTCTCCAATGTGAGGAGGGGCCACAAACTGCCATAGAAACATTTTTCGTTACCAAACAACGTCACATTTGAGTTTTGACTCCATTTGCTTGATAAATATTCGAGTTATACAAAACAAATGTATAAGAGCCTCCCTCCTCCTTCCCGTTTCTCCTCTGGAGGAGGAGTTTTTAATCATAAAGTAACATTTTGTGTATACAATAGGATTGTTCGATCTTCAGGAAAAGATCGATTCCAAAAATCGATCCAGCTGAATGGTTCCAGGATCGATCCACCTAAAAAATCGGACCAAAAGGATCGATCTCTGCAAGATCGATCTTTAAATTTTGTTTAAGAGGAGTGCTACCTGAAGGCTACTTTATTCTGAAGTAAATTGTGAAAATCAAATGTATAAGCAATAAAAAATTTTTTTTTTTAATTTCAACATCAGAATATTCATCTTTTCACAACTTCGGTTGAGTGTTTGTAACATATAAAAAATAAATATATGCTTATCTCCATACGACATACTAAAAAGTTAAAATTTTTAGTAGGTAAGAATGGAATAAGTATAAATATTGTAACTTAAATGATAAATACAATTTAACAATTTCAGGTTAGCTAATTTAATGAAGTGCTGATTTTGAAAAGGCTTCAGATTTTTATTTAAGCTGGTCTTTTGAAATACCATAAGTTCAGCCACAGGTCATGGTACAACGATTACATATTCAGATATTATCTGAAACGGTAAAGATCATTTTTTCAAGTATCTAAATTGTAAAATTTTCATTAAGAAAAGAGGCAATAATAAAATATTTTTTGAGATTAATAATAATTCAAATGCAGATAGAAACTAAACGCTTAATTTTTCTATAAGTATTTTTTTTATGGTGTTCTCAATCAGAACGCCAACAGCCTTCTAACAAGTTTCAACTATCAAACTTAAAAATTTCGATAACAACTTTATTCTTGACCTGAATAAATTGCTATGAATGCTTATTTAAACTCTGAGTAAGCTTTCAAGTGGCATTCTTTGTAGCTTTCCAGAATTATTTCCGCACATAGCCGGGCCGGGAAATTATGGGCAATTTATCTCAAAATGCAGCAAAAATCGGGCAAACTATTTAAAGTTTTCCATTCCAAAAACCGGGCAAATCTGAGCAAATGACAGACAATAATCTGAAAAATGTAAGGGAAAAGTAAAGACAAATTATTTAATTTTTTTTTTCGAATAATATGCAATGTTCAATTTATGTAAATGCATCCGAAAAACAAATTTTGTTTATTTTGAAGAATCAAACCATCACAAAACCGGTTTTTTTAAAAGTATTTTGTTCCATTTTCCGAAAAAAAAACCGAGCAAAAACCGGGCATTACCCGACTGGGGACCGGACTCGTTTCCAAAATTTCATTGAGAAACCATGCTATCTGAAATGTTTAATATAAAGGTAAAAAACGTAATCTTTTAAGTTGGTCTCGAATCTATTAGAAGCATGGTAGCACCAGTGATGGAAAGCAATCTTTTTGGTGGTGCCAGGTATTAAAATCCTGTACGAAACTGATTCTGAGAATCTCCGGAATAAATGTTTAAAAAAAACTTCAAAAGATCGAAAGATCGGATCGAAAATAAACCGGTTTAATCGATTTTATCAAGGCTAAAGAATCGATCAAAAAAATCGGAAAAATCGGAAATTTGAATTCAAAAGATTGATCTCGTAAAGATCGATCCAAGATCGACCAATCGGAAATTTGAATTCAAAAGATTGATCTCGTAAAGATCGATCCAAGATCGACCAATCCTAGTATACAAATAACCTGTAACGTAAAATATGGTTTCTATTGCTAGTTTTCAAACTATGCGGCCCCCTTTTCCATCGCCGTCTGTACACTGTGAGGAATCTCTCTTTCCAAAAAAAAAAAATAAAATAAAAACATTTTTAATACTCGAATACTTTTTCCGTCAAATGTAGTTGGATTTGCTTAATAAGTTTTCAAGTGATGCAAAAAATGGTATGGAACTCCCCTTCCTTTTTCTTATCCTTTCAATAATGGGAGGAGAAAGGGTTTTCAAATAATCATAGACCAACCAATTATGCAAATATAACCGTATGGCACCACTCTCCCTATTTTCTCACCCAGCAAACATAAAATCGCATTAGAAATGATAGCTCAACTCGTTAACAATGTTAATGCGACTCGGATATGAGAAAAAGTCCGCCATGCTTGCAAATTTAATCTCCTGCGCAGGGTTCAAGTGAGAAAGCACCTTGTTGTTCTCACTGTGATAAGCAGTGCAACCAGATTACTAAAAACCAGAGGGTTCATTCGGAAAAATTGTCCAATGAGAGAAGCAGCAAATATTGTCGCTGGCAACGGTTTGTATGTATTGAGAGCAAAACTTGCGATCTCTCGTATACTCTCAGGATGTAGGTATAAATTGTTGAATATCGTTCAGTTTGTACAATTACTTATCGCTTAAGCCAGAAGTTAAAAATCTGTATGTATATTGATTGCCTTCACTTTCGTATGTAAATGCTGTTTTTTCGAGTTTTATGCGATGATTCTATAATGTATATGAAACATATAACAAAGTTTGTTGAAAAATATACGTACAAATATGTTTGCTGGACATTCAGTGCAGTGAGAAGAATCTTCATAGAAAAATTTCTTGAATCTAAATACTCTCCCCTCTCAAATTTGTTACCATCTGCTCGAACAGTTCTAGAGTTATGAAAAAATGTATGGGAGCTCTCCTTCTCCCTTCCGTACGCTCCAGTGAAAGGAGGAAGAATCAAAATTGTACTCAAATACCTTCTGCTATTAAATTAGAATAATTAGTTCTCGTGTGATCCAAAAATATGGTATGAAAGCCTCATTTCCCCTTCCTTTCCTTTCCAGATATACACCTATACTAAATTTGATTTCATTTGTTCGATAAGTTTTCGAGTTATGCAAATATTGAAGAGGATTCCGCCTCCCCACTTCTCATCTCATCAGTGGAAGGAGAGATGGGTCTCAAAACATCGTAGAAACATTCTTCGTAGGGGAAAGGTTTCCTAAATGGGCCTATCGGGTTAAATGACCCTACGGCTGTTTGATGAAATGGCTGACTAGACAGCTTATCTGACCAATGCATTTTGAGGGTGATACGCTTAGAACATAAGGCAAGAAAGAATTTCATGAATTTACAAATTCAAAAAAATTTAAAAAATCATACAAGGTTTTAATACATTTTGATGTAATATTTCGACTTTTTAAAATTATATCTAAAGAAGCTTACCCGAGCAGACTTTGATGCCTAAATCGATAGCAAAGAGTAACCAAAATGAGCTATCAATGCCAAAATGATAGCATAATTTAGTGTCACATTTTTCCCGATGGCAGAATTTGGTCTCATTGAAGCATCATTATCTCTAAAGATGATACCAAAGCAATACCTAAATAAGGAATTGATAGCAAAATAATAGTATGTTTTGGTTTTGTCTTTTCCAAGATAACAAAACAAGGCATCACCCAGGTTTCATTATTTGAATAATTTCTTCTAGTAGAATAGTAAGATGGAAATATTATCATGACTTGATGTTCTATTTTCTGCGATAAAAAAATGTTTATAAAATAGTCAAAAGTTTGATCGAACTGAAAACAAGAGTAGGTATCGTTAGAGTATCCTTAATTTTTCATAAATTTTAAACATTAGTCCATAATGATAGCATCGTTTGGTTTCCCATTCACGTTATAGTAAGACGAGGCATCATAAATATTTATTTTATTTTCAAGAATATCAAAGTGACACTAAATTGATTGCATATATGATTGTTTTACAATTAAAGTTCAATAAAATGATTTTTTTTTTTTTGGAAACCTGACCGAATTTTGAAACCTTTCCAAATGGCGGATTAAAATCCAAACATCTGACCATAATTCTTAAGCATGGTTTGCATTGCTCGTGAAAAAATCTTATGTTGTCAATCAACAAAACGCGATACAACTAGTGTGTGTAACATGGTGGAATCGATGGAGAATAGTTAAAAGCTGAATATCCAACTGGTCCTGTAAAACGTCCTGCAACTGTTTTTATTCCAATTCTCCCGGTTTTCACAGCGGAGTTTTGGTCATGGCGGACGAATCGGAATAAAAACAGTTCTGGAAAGTTTTGAACATCAAGAATAGTTGGATAGGCATATTTCAACGATTCCAAATCGATTCCACCATGTTAAAAAATTTAGTTTAGTTGCGTTATTGAATTATTGACGGAAAAAGATTTTTCACGAGAAGTGTAAATCGGCCTTTATGTTCAACTATTTCTTACTATTGTCTAGCTAAATCCAGAAAGTAATATTCATTAGATAATCCTAAAGCTGCATGAACTACTTACTGCAAGCATCAAAAACTATTATAATTTTTATTGGATTTTAACCAACAAAAAAAGTGAATCTTAAATACAAACATCCACGGTATACCGTGGTATAAGTAAATTGCTTACTTGTTGTGATCCCGACAAAAGTATCAAGACATATAACCCTGGTCACTGATCCAACTATTGATACAACAAAAACAAATACAACAAAATACAAAAACTTACAAAAATAAACAAACTTGTTTGTTAACCAGCGACGAGTGGAAATTTGAAAAAAAACCCGGATTTAATGTAAAAAGTAGCTTGTCGTGATATGGAATTACTATAGTTACGTCATTTTAATGGAAAGGTAAGGCACATGTGTAACAGCAGGTCCGTAATTTTAAATAATTTCAAATGGATTTATCGTTCAGTTTCTTCGACAATACTGCAAATGGAAGTTCCGGGAGAGTTGTCATCTGTAATCGTCCTTCGCGTCCTCCTTGGCTTCAAAAGCAACTGCAATATCCTTGACAAATCCTAGTGTGGTACGAGACTGGAGGATAATTTGAGGAAGGTAAAACATCTTGCCAGCGACCTATATATTTGGGAAAGCATGCCATTCGAAAGCCGCGCTGGTGAAAATTGGTCTAGAAAACCAGAATTGCATAATATTTTGGCTATCTGGGGATCGGAGGTAAGTTTTTTTTTATTTAGTAGCTGAAATAATCTCCACATTGGGTGATTTTGGTTGCTGTGGAGAGTGGATATTTTATTATGTTCGGGAGACGTTAAGACCGTCACGAAATTCACGAACATGTCTCATTGCCCTCGCGAAGTTAACGCCATCGTTGATAAGGGTGAATTAGGCTTCATACGGCAAGGTGATTTACAGTTTATTTGTATTATTGCATCTTTTTCCAAGTCAGATTTGTAAAATGGAAATCGAAAGATGTAATACATCTTCATTCTATTGTGAAAATCGCCTTCAACTATGCAACAATACGTGGTGGCGATATTCAAAATATAATGCAATGTTCGTATACATCGCATTATAAACATCGCCACCACTATACTTGCATAAGTTAAGGCGATTTTAACATTACTATAAAGAAACTCGATAGATCAGGAATATTCGGGCTCGATGTTGCCCATCTACAGGACGATGTCCGACTCTAATATCTAAAGTCTGACATCGTCCTGTGGATGGCAAAATAGTTGATCTTTTTATAACATGCCAATAAGCATTTTAAATCTTTTTTTCGGGACGAATATTAAGGAATAATGAATTTTTAAAACCAAAAATTGTTCATTCCACTTTTAAATCTTAATTTTCAAATATGCAACCTTGTTTTTGTTCTATCAGCATATCGTTATCCTGATTGGTGATCATTTAAATTCATTCTATGGTTGAAAATTATGAGACAATAAGTTTATACTTCTCCCGAAGAGAAGCATCATTTTCTTTGCAATTGCGCAACCGTAATCTAGTAAAACATAGAAAAAGCTGTCTCAAATATTTGAACGTTTGAAATGCTTATACAATATCCCGCATAAATCAAAATTTACAGGTTCATTTATCAAAAAAAGTATTTAAATGTTCATAGGCTACGAATTATAGCAGTCATTTGAATTTTATATATATTCAGGCGTTTAATTTTGTTTGTTAGCTTTCAGTTCAGTATTATTAAAATCATTTGGGCAAGGTTTTTTTTTTCATGGTACTCTAAAATAAATCGAACAAATTTAATATATTTTTTATAGGGAGAAGGAGAGGTTTGTATTATTTTGCCCGAATACAAGGGGAGCACTTCCAAAATATGGCTATAAATTTCTATACGACGATATCAAAGTTCTACGCATCTGGAACATATTGTCTCAATTTATACTGAGATGAGTTAAAATTAGATATTTAAACAGATTCTCTCAATTTAGCCAAGTTGCTAAACTCAATTTAGTTGTGTTAATATAACTGAACTAGAGATAGCAATCAATACCGAGCTTTTTTAACAAATTCTGGCATTAATTATTAATTTTTGCCAAAACCGATACTGCCGGTTAAAAATGCATAAAAAATTGAAATCCGAGACTGTTAACTTGCTTTTAGTTGTTGAATAATTAACTCATTAAGAAATAATTTCTATCTTATATAATCTATCTTTCAAGATTTAAATGTTTTCTAAGTGAGCTTTCTTAAATTTGTCATGTTAATTTTAACTGAAACGCAGTCTCAAATTCCAATTTGTAATGCATTTTTTAACAAGTCCTCAACACCGTGGCTTACAAAAATAATTATCAAATTCGGCTATGTGAAAAATCACTGTTTTGCTGTCTCTCGTATGTTTTAAGACTTTACAATATGTGGTCAGCATATGTGTGATTATTGTAGGTATATTAAGATCAATACATGTTGAACAAAAGAAGACCAAATGAAAACATTATGACTCTACACAGGTTATAATGCCATACTGTATACTAGAATGAGTTTGAATTTTAAATTGAAACTAGTTTTCACCTATTCCAAAAAGTTTCCGAACTTCATATGGTTATGTTTTCTGATTTAACGGAGACAAAAGATTGTTTTAAAAATGAACATGTTTGATGTTTTTCAATTTACTACTAGTAATAATAGAATGTAAAATATTAGAAATTCAAAGATGCTGTTTAAAAAAATTGGGCCAGGAAGACTAAAAAAAAAATAAGTCAATTATCCGAGTTTAGAAAGATTTGCATAAAAGACACGGATATCATACCCAAGTAGATTTTGTTGCACAAATTAAAGAATAATTGTTTAAACCATTGGGTAGGCCATTGTGGTGAATTCTCGTAAAAAAAACGTTGCATAATTAAAGGCGATTTTTCTTAACATGAAGAATTATTTCATATTCGCTGTCGAAGACCAGTATATTGCATAAGTGCAGGCGATTTAAGCATTGCTTGAAATTATCAACCCAAGTAGTACAATTATTTAAAATGTGATTAAATTATGCTATCACGCCTAAGAAGCCAAAATATGCTTTCATTTTTGTTGCCTGATAAATTTTAACCAAATTCTGCTATCATGCTTTGTTAGCAAAATTTTGTATCATTTTGTCCGAATAACGGTAAAATATGGCTTATTTTTCATACATAGATTGCATAGTTATGCCAAGTTTTGGTTGTATTGAAAGCTAATTGACACCTCGTTAAGCCAGCCTTATTGAAAAAAATGTCGAAAGCATACCGATGCCAAATTTTGGATGTAATTGAAATCTAAAAGTGGCATCAATTTGCTCTCAAAAGGCTTGCTGACACGCTGGCTAAACGAGGTATCATCGAGGTTTCAGTGAAACCTTGAGTTGGTATAATTGTGGTATTGATATATGAAAAGTGAGACCCAAATTTTGGCATTGTACCACCTTTATTCGGGCAAAATGATACCTCATTTTACTTTCAAGGCATGATAGCAAAATTAGGTATAATTTTGCCATAAAAGTCTGCTCGGGTAAAACAAAAACTAGGATGGTTTATGTTTCTTACTCAAATGAACTTAAGAAATTAAACATATTTCAACTTTTGTGGAGGTTAAGTAATGATTATAAACTGGAATAATAGAGTGTTTTTGTATGCCCCCATCATGTTTGTAAAATGCCTCCATCGTAAAATAACAGGTTAAATAGAATAAATAAATGATTTTTATCATTGAACATTCAAATCTAAGCTCTGAATAACATCTTAAGAGAAAATTGAAGATCTAAAAACAAATTTGATAAAGTTTATCTCATGGATGAACTGCCTCCATAGTATGGCAACCCTGACTTTTGTTTTATTCCATAAAATTATAATATACATAGATTTTTATAAAACTGCAGCTTTGTCATACGAAAATTATTACTTTCTAGCAGTTTCAATGAAATTATTCGGAAATATTGCCCAAAAAACAAAAATTTTGTTCAAAACATAAATAGGCGCATTTAGCCCGCACAATTTGAGGTTCGGCATTTTAGACAACACTTATAATAAAATCATTTTCTTGGAAACAGAAGAAAATTTTAACCTAAAAATTACTCCAATGTATAGAAAACAGATGCCTGCACACGTGTATATAGTTTTTGTACACATATTCGATGTGATATTTGATTAAATCAGTGTTCTGCTTAATAGGCGCATATAGCCCGCTCCTCCCCTACCTAAATACACTCAAATGTAAAAGTTGGTTCCATTTGCATGGTAAGTTATCGAATAATGCGTTAAATTGAAGATCCCTTTCCTTCTCCCTAATGGAAGGGGATGAAATCCCAAACAATCATATTATCATTTATAGTACCCAAATAAATCTCTTAAAAACTATGGTTCCTTTTGATTGATAAGTGCTCTATTTACGCTAAAAAAGATGTATGGGAGCCCCCTTTCCTCTTACCCTGCCCCACTACTTGAAATACCATTTCTAATAATCATACCCATTTTTCTTACCCAAAAACCTTCTAATATCAAATTTGATGGCATTGACTGATAAGTTGTTAAGCAATACAACAAAATTATATAGAACCCCTCCTTCCCACCCGCTCCTCTCTGCAAGACGAAAGGGTTTATAACAATCTTAGAAACATATTCCGAACTTTGATTCCATTCGCTTGAATAATTCTTAAGCTACCAACAAAACTGCATTAGGGCCGTTCCCTTCTTCCTATTTCCCCATTGGAAAGAGGGAGTGGTATCAAATATCAAAACAAACCTTTTTTGTTCTGAAATACTCTGTCATGCCAAATTTGGTTCCATTTGCTCGATTTGTTCTGCAGTTAGAGAAAAATTCATCGCTGTCAGAAAATGCAATAGACGGCGAGTTATTTTTTCCAAAAAGATATAATAAAAATAAGAAAAAGGGATCAAGTATCCCCATTCTCCCCTATAGATAAGACTCAAAGGAAGATCTTTTGATTTGAGCATTCTTGTCTTGAGAGTTCTAAGTTCGTTAAACTATTATTTAAATTACCAATCAAACCCTCCACAATCTGTTTATTAGATTGTGATTTAGTTTCAGCGACAATAATTGATTGTTGGTTTTTTTATCTAGACATTTGATTGTTGTTCAACATTATTCGCACATTTAAATTTTCAAGAGCTTAAAAAACTGAATATAAGGTATCCTCTTCGCCGAATACCACTATCCTGTACAGCTTTAGTTCTAATCGAGCATTTTTACTTTTTTCTTCCTTATGATAGATAGAGCAAGAAATATACTGAGAATGTAATATCACATTTGATTATTTTCAACTGTAAATATTATTCAAATTATTTGAAAACTTCGAATGATTAGAGATACGGCAACGGCTGAAGAGTCAGAGTCAGCATCATTTTTTAGTGTTCATCGAGAGCACACCTCGCAAAAAAAACGGGGAGCAGTTCAAAGTCCACTGAATGACACCAAAAGGTAGCGCGACTTCAGAGACGAAACGCTAAAATCATCGCGACATACCGCACGCAAAACTTTCCTACACTGCCAGCCAATAACTGTTCCTCTGATGGATGGTGGTTAGGTGAGGAGGATTTTCCGCAATTTTCCTCCCCTTGCAGTATCCTCATCAAGATCGTGCTTTACGCACGCCAGACAAGAGGGCTAACATAATGACAGACTGATCTAGATCTGAGGATGCAACTCTGTGATCTGCGGCCAAATTGCTTCTGAATGTGCGGCGCGCGTTTATGAACCATTCCCTTCATATACCTTTCGAGAACGAGAATGAGATTAGTATGCTATAGAAGCTGTTAGAAGCAGCTGTAATTAGATCTCTCTTGATTATAGAATTTCGATGGTGACGAAATATTTATAAGTGCTCTAGGTAGCTATTAACCTACTGCATTGGATCTGCCTCAAACTAGGACTAGAAGAGCCCAGTGGAAAAATACATCTCACTTAAATCAATCGTACTAAAAATAGCTTCCAAATAATGTGGATGCTACTGGCTGGTACAGGTGAAACAGGAATAAGTACCGCCAAACGGTTTGTTTCAATTTAATTGAACTATCAAAAACCTTGTTATCTTTGCGATTCAGTGATATGAAACATAAAACATGAAGTGGGGTTGATGATAGGGTGGAATTAGGGCAAGCTCTAAATATATTTATTCTCAACATGGATCAAATTTCACCTTCATTTTGACCTCGAGAAAGAATGACCTTAATGGGTTAAATTCCTATAAAAAAGGAAAAAAAAAGCTTCATTTTGAACCTGTCATTAAAAGCTTCAAGACAATTGAAACGATTTTTCAAGAAACGAATCAGCAGATTATTATAGTGTTTGTCCCTATCTAACCTATTTCAGGGTATTCATTTTAAATTCACATCATATCACATTTTAAAACAGTAGAACGTGGTAGAACTTTATTATTTAATTTATCAATGAAAAGTGATGTCCTTTTTAGATGGATAGAAAGTTGGAAGAAATGAAATATGGTGAAAATGAGCGGGTAAAATTTATTTAGAAGCATTATCATCACACATTAAATTTTTTGTTCAGCACGGGCCAGCTACTATGAAATGGTAGATACAGATAGAGTTGCATCTACCACCACACATCAGTAGGCCAAGCGTGGTTCGCCCCACAAACGGGAAAACTTGCAGTGCGTCGTTGATCTTTGTTTTAAAAAATAAATTTTGGAAGAATTGGGCGTCCTGAATTTGACTCATTTATCAGAGTTTGTCTATCACTTCTATTTAGTTTGGGTGATATTGCGTTTGGAAATTTTAAAAATTGGTAAATTTTGAGTAAATTCAACCATAAATAAATAATGACTTTACAAACTCATATGAAGAAACAAAACTGCTTTTGAATCTTCTCACTAATTTTGAAATACTCAGAGCCCGACTCCGTTTTACCCAGACATCGCCTTTTATATGGCGCAGCCATCGCTTGATCTAAAACGACTCAGTTTTTCCGAATAACGGCTAGACGACTCGAAAATTTGCACTCAGCGAATTGAATGCTTGAAGGCGACAATTGAGTAAATTTGGATCCGATTGTGCGAGGCAGTCGACTTTGTTTGTTTTCGACAACAAAGAATTGGGAAATTTATATGGTAAGTGTACAGTTATACAGGTTTCTAACTTTCCGGATTAAAAAAACGGCTAAATGCTTAAATTTGTTGAATTTCCGATTTCCAGATGAATAAGAAGGAAAAACCATTAAAATTTTTGTTCACAGAATCTGCACGCACGATAATAAAAGTTCAATACATTTTACCAAAACTGACAAAAATCTTATTTGAATTTTTAATTTTTTTTTACTTTATATAACAATTTAATTTTTTCATGCCATGTGTTAAAAGCGTATTACCCTCAAACTGCATTTATTAGATATGATGAATCTCCAGCCATATCGTCAATCGGCTGTATGCGCATAAAGCTATCCAACAAGCAGAATCTGTAGTTTTCTTAAGTAGATTAAAAGAAGACGGTCATAAAAATTGAGAGGCACGGCAAAAAAGCCAAGATTTCAGCGGTGCGGGTGGTGGACGACCGAAAAGTATTTTAGTTGATGCATGACACGCTCTAAAAAGCGCTGGTTTAAATGTTCGTAAGTTGATGTTTAAAGAAAAATGAATAATGTCAAACAAAAATGACCTCTTTTTAACAATTATCAGAAGCTCTCTCACGAGTAACCGGACGGGGATAATGCAGCGATATATGAACAAAAAATAGTTAAAAGGCGCGCATCTTAATTCAGATATTAAATTCCAAATCTTGAATTAAAAATGAGAGATCAAACTAGGGGAGACAGACTGAAATTCCCTGTATAGTTTTTTTTACTGTTCGACAAAAGCCAGCAGTTTTCGAAAAGGTTTGTAATCGTTCAAATTTAAACTTTATAGTATTAGTTTCCAGTAGCGAGTCATTTAACTCAGTTGATTAGGTGCTAAATTTAAGTCTTATGAGTTTATTGCAGCAGATTCAAAAGTAATAATCGAAATCGAATACACCAGCTAGATTATCCAATGCCAGTCTGTAAATTCTGAAGTAATTAACTATATAAAAATGTTGTTCGGTCCATGGGAACTACCAAAAATCTAATTATGTCATTTAAGATATTTTTAGAACAACCATTATTATTTATCAGCTTCAAAACGTCACCTACAAGCAGGGGTGTCATTCGCTCACACAATGAGCTCAATGTGCATTTTTTCCATAGCACATTGAGAGAGCAAAACCGAGCACTGACTGAGCTAGCTGTCCATCAATGTGCCACATCGAAGCAAATCACTGTGCTACGCAACGATAGCCCTCAGCACATTGAGCTGCACAATGTGTACCAGTATACCACCACAACGCTGAATTCAACAAACGAAAGCGAATTCTTTCCCAATAAACAAGCAACAGCAACAACAAAGCCGAAATTTGGGCGGGCTCGGCCTGCCGGCTGCCGAACACCGTTGCCACAAAAAAAAATCTGTATCATAAATGAGTCTGATCTTTGTCCATACGTGTACAATTTAACAGAATTATAAACAGATTTTCGTGACATCGCTGCTCGGCAGCCGGCAGGCCGAGCCCAACCGAATTTCTTTTGTGTTGTTGCTGTTGCTTGTTTATGAGTTATTTTCTTCCTTGCAAGCAGGCGGTGTGTCTTCGTGCCGGACTGGACGAACGATGATCGTTTTTGTTTTCTACTGATGAGAAGAAAAAATAAAACGAAGAAGCGTGCTTGGCAAATTTCTAAAGCCAGAGTTCACATTGAGCAGCACATGGAGCAGAGTGGATCAGCTCATTGTGTTTTTCAGCATTGTGAGAAACCTCTCAGAAAATCCGGTTATCGGCGCGCAGTAAGAGAGCGAGCAGTAGATATTCTATCGCCGTGCGCGCAGTTCTAGAAAGCTTGCGTTCACATTGTGCTTTTAGAACACATTGTGCTGTTTTGAGGAGTGTAACACCCCTGCCTACAAGTCAAACCCTTTTACTCGAGGGGTCGCAAGTTGAAATCGGAGCTAAACTAATTTCTCGCGTCACTAACACTAGTAGCTTGTCTCAGGTCTCAGGTCTAAAGTCTCAGGTCTCATGTTTCATGGCTCTTGTCTCATGCCTCAGGTCTTATGTCTTATGTCTTATGTCTTATTTCTTATGTCTTATGTCTTATGTCTTATGTCTTATGTCTTATGTCTTATGACCTATGTCTTATGTCTCAGGCCTCAGGTCACAAGTCCCATGTCTCAGGTCCCATGTCTAAAGTCTCATGTCTCAGGTCGCATGGCTTAAGTCTTATGTCTTATATCTTATGTCTCATGTCTTATGTCTTATGTCTTATGTCTTATATCTTATGTCTTATGTCTCAGGCCTCAGGTCCCATGTCCCAGGTCCCAGGTCCTATGTCTTATGTCTTATGTCTTATGTCTTATGTCTTATGTCTTATGTCTTATGTCTTATGTCTTATGTCTTATGTCTTATGTCTTATGTCTTATGTCTTATGTCTTATGTCTTATGTCTTATGTCTTATGTCTTATGTCTTATGTCTTATGTCTTATGTCTTATGTCTTATGTCTTATGTCTTATGTCTTATGTCTTATGTCTTATGTCTCATGTCTTATGTCTTATGTCTTATGTCTTATGTCTTATGTCTTATGTCTTATGTCTTATGTCTTATGTCTTATGTATTATGTCTTATGTCTTATGTCTTATGTCTTATGTCTTATGTCTTATGTCTTATGTCTTATGTCTTATGTCTTATGTCTTATGTCTTATGTCTTATGTCTTATGTCTTATGTCTTATGTATTATGTCTTATGTCTTATGTCTTATGTCTTATGTCTTATGTCTTATGTCTTATGTCTTATGTCTTATGTCTTATGTCTTATGTCTTATGTCTTATGTCTTATGTCTTATGTCTTATGTCTTATGTCTGATGTCTTATGTCATATTTCTTATGTCTTATGTCTCAGGCCTCAGGCCTCAGGTCACAAGCAAGGTTGCCGAAAAAAATTCTGTGTTTTTGTCAAAAAAAAATCTCGAATTCTGTGATTTGAACCTAAAATTCTGTGACGGTTTTCTGTGACGCTATTTCTTTGAAGTTTATTGGGAAATCATGCAAAAATCAACAAATTGGAAATTATTAACATTTTAAATAGAAAAAAAAAATCAATGTACATTACCGTATCTTCATATTTTCAAGATTCAGAGTCAGAAATAAAAAGTCGAAAGTGACAAAAAATGTATAATTTTAGAAATCTGTTGAAAATTTAGGAAATCTGTGAATTCTGTGAAAATTTCAAAAATTCTGTGATCTGTGACACAGATTCTGTGACGATATTTTGCTCAAAATTCTGTGATAATACAGATTTTTCTGTGATTTCGGCAACCTTGGTCACAAATCCCATGTCTCAGGTCCCATGTCTCAGGTCCCATGTCTCAGGTCACATGTTTCATGGCTCTTGTCTTATGTCTCAGGTATCATGTTTTATGTGTCATATCTCAGGTCTCAAGTCTCATATCTCTTGTGTAAGGTCTCAGGTATTATTTCTCAATTCTCAGGTCTAATGTCTCAGGTCTCTGGTCTCAGGTATCAGGTCCTTTGTCTCATGTATCACGTTCTTAGTCTCAGAGCTAAGATTTTCCCAACATCAAAAATTTCTAAGTGCTCCCGTTCAAAAGGACTGTTTTCTGTCAAAAACCGTGTTAATTCGCGAAATCCGTGTAAAAAACCGTGTGAATTCCCGAAAATCGTGTAAAAAAAGCCGTGTAAAAGAACCGCGTAAAAAAACTTTGGTGTATTTTTAATTCGAGGAAATTATGACGTTATAAAAGATTTTTTTATTTGAAAAGGCTGCTACCGAGTATGCTTATAAAATAATGCAATTGCTAGGAGATTTGTCGAGCAATTGCTTCAGATTTGTTTAAAGTAAAATACTCTGAATGAGAAAACAGCTGTCTTTAATCATAACAACCGAAGCAATTACTTTAAGCGACTACTCGACTGCTCGACTGTTTTTCATACTACCTATTGTCTGGCTTCCCTAGTTTCAAAGATACAATTAAAAAAAAAATCACATTAAAAAAACTCAAATGAAGACCATGTAAAATTATCTGACATACCTGTCAGTAGTTTCTGATCCTTTAGTATGTAATTTAGTTTTTTTTCGTATTTATTTTAATTTATTAAACAAACTTTTTGAAGACTGTTAAACGATTTCACTTATGTATGCTTAAAAGAGCTTAGAATCATTCCCGTAGAAAATTGCTTCATAGTATTCTTAAAATTCACATATTTTACCAAAGGTGAAAAATAAATCTAAAGAAAACCTCACTGATACCTTTTCAGAAGTAAAAATTACTCAAGGTTTTCTTGAAACTTGATCTTTGATTTAAATATGGCTATATTGATCGATATCAATATTCTACATATTTGACTCGAATTTCGATCGACAACCAAGATCCTTTAGAATTTAATTAAGACTAAGTTTTTAAGCTCAAAATTTGAACTCAAATTAACATTCAGATTCAATTCCAAAAGTTTGACCTCAAACTCCGGAAAAGACTAAGAAATCAGATAAAGAATCAACAAGATCCAGATATTGAAAATACTATTTAGAATTCGGAAATGGAATTCCGATTCAGAATGAAAAATCAGAATCGGAATTCAGAATCACAATTTAATTTGTAAATACTGATTCACAGCTCTGATTTATAAATCAGATTTTTTTCGATATTTTCCAAGAAAAGAGTTTTTTCATTTTCTTTTACTTTCCTGCCATCAGGCAAGGTTACCTGATGGACTTATTTGCAATGAAAATTAAAAAATTTAGATTTTAAATTCAGATTCAGAATTAAAATCCATAATTAAGATTCAAAATTAAGACTTGAATTTATTTTTTATATTTTTTGCTTCTTCTGTTTTCTTAGAACTTTTTTATGCATTTTTTTCTTCTTTTTTTTTAATTAATTTTTTTAGTTTTTATTTTTGTAGAATTTTTACACTTTCTTATTTTGAATTTAAAATTCAGATTGTGATTTCAGATTTAGATTTCAGATTCAGAATTCAGATTAAGAATTCAGCCAGAATTCAATTTCAGAAATCAGCATCCAAATTCAGATCTAAAATTCAGATTCAGATTCAGAATTTATGCTCAGAATTCAGATTCAGAATTAAATTCAGTATTCAGATTTAGAATTATAATTAAATATTCATATTTAGAATTCAGAATTCGGATTGAGAATTCAAACTCAAAATCAGACTTAGAATTCAAAATTAAGATTCATAATTCAGATTCAGAATTCAAAATTAAGATTCATAATTCAGATTCAGAATTCAGAAATAAATTTCAGAATTCAGATTAAGAATTCAGAAAGCAGAATTTCGATATAGATTTCAGATTCATAGATTCGGATTTAGAATTCAGTTTCAGAAATGTATTATTACTGTATTGGTTTTTAGCTTTCTTGTTATAAAAAAAACAGATTCTGATAGTTTTAGATTCAGAATTCAGATCTAGAATTCATATTGAGATTTCAGATTCGGAATTCAGATTTAGAATTCAGCCAGAATTCAGATTTAGAATACAACCAGAATTCAATCTCAGAATTCAGCATCCAAATTCAGAGTTCAGATTCAGATCTAGAATCTGATTCAGATTCAGAATTAAATTCAGTATTCAGATTCAGAATTAAATTCAAAATTATAATTCAAAATTCAGATTCAGGATTCAGAAATCCGCTATAGAATTCAGATTTGAATTCAGAATTCAGATTCAATATCCAAGACTCAGAAATCAGATTCAGAATTCAGGTTTCAGAACAAAGATTCAGAATTCAGACATAGAATCAGATTCAGATTCAGAATGCAGTTTTAAAATCAAGATTTAAAATTCAAATAACTCAGATACAGTTTCAATATTTTGATTTGAGATTCAAAATTCACCATTAATGTTGAGAACTCACAGAACTTGGATTCGGAATTTCGAAATTTAAATTCACAGTTCAGAAATGGAAATTCTGATTTCAATCCACGACTCAGACTTGAAATTTAGATCGGAAATTCTTGAAGAATATTAAAATTATAACCAGAAGGTTTAATAAATAGAGGCCATTTATTCAGACTTGGTGTACAGATTCTAGAATTTAAATTCAGAATCCAAATTCGGAAGGAATTCTCTAGGCATAGTTCCTTTATATTGTAATTAAGACTTGTATAAGTAACGGATAACTTCAATAAGTTGCATAAAAAAATAAAGATTAGTTCGTTCATCACATAAAAATTTGAAGTCGAAAATTCGTTTAATGAGAAACTGATTCTCTGAGAGTAATTCTGTTACGTTAGAACAGTTAACACTTTAAACAAGAATACAATACAATCCACACTGATGGACACAAGTATTCGACATAATTCATCTCATTTATTTAAATTTTAAGTATCTCTCAATAGTTTGGGATATTTTCATATGTGTTATGTGAATAGCTTCTTTGGATGTTCTCTATCTAAGGGCACGAATATGTTCCATAACAAAGAGGACATATGATTCGGGATGCCAGATGAACCTTTGACGTTTTGTAATTAGGAAAAAAATGTAAACAAAAAGGTGAACATGTTCGATGAATTAAAACTCATTTGACCATGGTTTTTTCCTCCAGAGATCTCTTAAAAAGTAAGTATTCTTTTTCTAGTATTTTAAATATTTTGCATATTGATAACTACTAAGCGGTAAACTGAGTTCCAAAAATTTGTGTTTTTCTTCCCAGTGTGTTTTCACCCCAGTATTTCTATAGTTTTTGAATGAAAATAAAAGATATTTTCAAAAAAACTTACATTTGAAGAAAATGTTAAAGATATTTGTAAGCTAAATTTATGAAAGTTCTGTTTTGAAAAGCATTCTAATAAAGAAAAAAACGGAAATTTTATCCTGTTTTCTTTTAACCAAAGTAACAAATTTAAAGATTTTTTCTGGAATCAACGAAGTGTTTGAGTTCTGGAAGAAGATTTAAAATAATTTAGATTCTTATAGATTAATTTTTAAGCGTCGTATTCTATTTATGAAAAATGCACTTCTGGATTGTCTACTCTTATGTGAGAGATGTTTTTTGCACATTTTTCGTAAATTTTTGTAAAACATCAAATGTTTTCCGTCGGCGTGTCCTGCAAATATGTACCTTTTCATAAAAAAAATTTGTCATATAGTTATTAAAAAAAATAACATGAGGAGCTAATTCCTTTTTAATTATAAGCCTGTTCCCAAAAGCTCCCCAGATGCTCTAAACTTTTCTATGAAGGACTTTCTGGCGCTGCTGTTTGGTTATTATCTCTCATTAAACAATGAAAACATCAACAGAACACTGAAAATGTCTTATACCTACTTATGTCCATCAGTCCCCTCTGAGGTTAAAAGGTCTTAAATAAACATCATCATCATCCATAATTTAGGTATCATCAGTGTAGGTATTTCAAATCAGAATCTAGAAGTCACAACTGAAAAAAGCCGTTCGAATTGATCACATAGCGAGAAAAGAATTAAAAATGTCAGCTTCTTTAAGTTAATTTTTTTCCAAGTTGACCCAGATCATGCAGTTAATCGATGATTATCAAAATGTTTATAAGCAAGCACTCAACTACGCGGTCGTATACGAGAGTAACGATTGCTAACCGTGAATGAACCATTCATAAACACAGCCGGAAATCTCGTGCCTTCGAGCGAGCGGTTGGGTCTTATCAGGAGCTAAGCTAACAAAGAAGCAAAGCGACATCATTCTGTTCCTGATAACTTTCAATTAAACCCCTTCGGCAGCAGCAACATTACCAACAACAGCTGATCAAACTGTATGTAGAATATATTTTACAGTTGAGCAAAAGCCGTTTCCGCTCCTCAGAATGAGTCGACTTTGAATCATTGTTGAGGCAGTGGCTACGCGAGGGGATTTGTGATTGAACGCGATAATGTTACATTTCTGGGATCTGGTTGCATAATCTTGCTGCTAAGCGGGCGCGCATCAGGAATGTTGACGCTCCCAGGGTCAGGCTGCATTTGAACTGGATGAATATGATATCGCAATGCTAACCTTGACAATCGTAACAGATATCAACAAACCGGTCCGCCAGCATTTGGACTCGGAAGAAGAGGGCCCAACGATTGACAAGCAACAGGTATAAAAGTACTTGTTCCACGTGCTTCTTCAGTACACAATTGCAACAGTTCAAATTGTCAATATCTGGAAAAGCATCTCATCGTGAACCTCAATCATGAAGGTAGGAATATTTTCTAAATATTCTATTCTTAGTAGAAATTTGTATCTTATAACTCTTATTTTCTAGCTAGCAGCCGTTCTCGTAGTTGCCCTGGCCTGTGCCACCTTTGCGACCGCCAAACCAACCCTGCTGACCAAGAAGATTCTCCTGAAAAAATACGCCCTACCCCGGTACATTTCCGGGGGAAGCTTTAGCTTGCCTCAGCTCCCGAGCCTGTACATTCCATTTCCCTTCTCCTCGTTCTGGCCGGCATCGAAATCGTCCTCCGAGCCTGCCCCAACGATCGTCTACCACTCCCTGGAGGAACCTCAAGAGGAGCCGCAAAACCAAGAAACTCATCCCGTCCCAGAAGCCGAAAAAGCTCAAATCAACGTTCTGGAAGACATCAACCATGCATCATCCCAGCAGGTCTACCAAGAACCCTTGAGCAACGCCATCGATCTGCGCTCGCCGGTCTACATCGCCGAAACTCTAGCAGTCCGACACGAGGCCCCACTTCCGGTCGGCTACCAGGAATCGGTGCACATCCGGAATGTTGAGCCAGCTCCGGGAACGCAGTAACGGGTGTGTCGGTTTTTTTTTGTTAGCTAATGAGTGTGAATAAATTTGTTTTTGTACAATTGTAAAGTTTGATTCATTTTTATTGGTGTTTTTTACCTCGAATTTGAAGGTTTGTGAAAAGAGTTCATTCTATATTTTGTATCATTCAAGAGATCAGTTGTTCTTGTTTATCAAAAAGCACCTCTAACAGGTTATGAGCCTGCGATTTGAAGGAAGTTGAAATGGACAGAAATGAAATAGCGAAGTACACTAATGAGAACTACGGAAGTTGGAGGTCGAATTCCTACTGGTGAGGGAAGGACTCTGGAGGTACATTTCACCAGGGGTGAAACCGGACGGAAGCTGCTGCCGACAATCGAAACGTTGCTGAACTGGCTGCCTGGGATGAAGGAGAAAAAAGAGCACGGGCGACGATTGAGTTGCTACAGGGCCGCAGCCAACATGGGCACATCCGGAGTACTACCACGACGAAGGATGTATGGGAGAACCTCAAGCGGTAACACGAAACTAATGCCGTTTTCGTTTTTCTCCACTAGCGCCGGGCAAAACTTTCTATGAATAAACAAACAGAATCGTCACCCGGGACGATGCAAATATATGGTTGCTATAGTCAACCTTATGCTTACCCCAAACACTGACAACTTCTACGGGTTGCAACCGCCTGCTTGAGGTGCAAATCTCGGGCAATTCTAGTGGACTTCTGAATTAATAAACGAACACAAAAACAGCAGTTAGGGCAAAACTCGTGGATAACTAGGTTGCCACTGCTAATAAACGAAAACACTATAAGACCCAACGTATCGGGAATTAAAGGCAAACAAATTTTGAATTGTATACTTAGATAGAGTAGGGTATTTATCTCAATTCTCAGGTCCTTCGTCCGCCATTCCTATCCCTCTGAAGCTGACAGCCTAATTCGGCGAAAAACTGAAGCCCCGACAGTGCAACTGGCAACGCTGTTAGAAATTTGACGTTTGCGAAGAGAGAGGAGAGAAAGAGCCCGGCAAGATTGCGTGGCGTGGCAGGTTAGCTGCCACTTGGCGGCTCGATAACGAAGCCACGAGAATTTTGTCTTTGTCTTCGTCAGAGAGCAGACGTGTTTCCCCGTGCACCCAGCTCCGTGGAAAAGTCAACCCGCGTGCTCAGGTGAGTCTGCGTTCCAGAAGTGCCCTTAGCTCTCGACAGTGCCCTCGCTATTGGGCAGATTATTGGCTTCCTGGCAATTCCGCGCAATCGGTCCTGTACGCCGCCAGGGGTTGTTAGGAGGCGGACCAAGGGTCCGATAAATCCGGTTCTGTTAGTTGGGACCGGGCGCCTTGGCATTGGATGCTTCCACGCCAAGAAACGACCAAGAACCTCGGGGACCGAGCCTAAGAGCCTATGGCCGCCACCGAGCTACACTGGTGGCCGCCCTGGTGCAAGACGTCATCCACGTGCCAGCTACTTTTCCAGGGGCACCCGCGCGGCATCCAACACCCGCCGGGGATACCCACCGCCGTGGACACAAGGATACAAAACGACCAGGTCGAACGTCAATATCCTAACGCTGGACCCACCTGCCGGCCATCCTCTGGTTTCTGTCGCTGCACACACACATCCGCAAGTATAAGCCTCCCAAATTGTCGTACGTGTTCCGCCAAGGACCCCAATGTTCCTGAACGGCCGCATCGTCCCTTTCAACTTCCCGAACAAAAATGCGACCCAATAAATAACCCCTAAAATGTATGAGACCGTATAGTAATTGCATGCCCGAAACCCCCGATTCATTGGCCTCCCAATTTCGGTGCACCCTACTCCGGAGTTGTGAATTCGCATCAGGTAAGAGAAGCCGACCCTGTGTAAAACGACGACTGAGCTAGCCATCGTTACAGTTCCAAGGTTCACATCTTGAAGAAGATTTGCGACCTGAAATACGAAGAAGGTGACGACGTCGAGGAGCACATACTCGAGTTCGAGGGCTTATATGAGAAGTTGGCGAATGCTGGAACCGTTCTGGCTGACGATCTACAGGTGATTTTGGTTTTTTGTAGCCTACCGAGTACCTTCGATGCTCTGACGACGACGTTGGAGAATCAATCAGCTGAAGAGTTTACACTGGCTTTAGTGAAGGACGGGATTATCAACGAGGTCCAGAAACGTCATGAAGCTGCTACGGTTGGTCCACCGGTCCTGAAGGTGCAGACCAAAAGTGGTGGCAATCGAGACATCGTTCGCTACTTCTGTGGTGAATTTGGTCATCGAAAACGAAGCGAAAATCAAGCGAAGGTGTTTTTTCGAAGACAACTGAGAATTCAAAATTGATTTCGAGTGGCAACGAAGAGTTTGCGTTTTCTGTACGGGGTGTCCGGAATTGGATCGTCGATTCGGGTGCAAGCTTGCACATGTGTGCCGATAAGAATCTGTTCCATGAGATGGCGTCGAACCGAAGTATTCCGAGGACGGTGACGGTTGCTGATGACAAGTAGTGGTCGGAGGAGTTGGCTTAAATATGCAAAATCCTTTGCTATGGTGACCAAGGTACCGAAAACACTATGACGTTGGGCGAAGTCCTCTATGTTCCTGATCTCCATATGAACCTGGTTTCGGTTGGCAAGCATGTGTAGAAAGGAACCGAGGTAAAAATAGTCGTCTCACAACCACGGCTCAACACAGAAACGGGTTGTACCGCATCCAGGTGGTGGAACGGACGAATGCAGTCTCGGACCAGTGGCATCGCAAATTGGGTCATCGAAACATTGACGACATCAAGCGGCTGGCAAATCTGAGTTCTAGCATGGAGGTATAGAATTGTGGCAATCAAATTACTAGCGAGGTTTGTTTCGGCGGCATAATGGCGAGGCAAGCAAGAAGTCTTGAACGTTGGAAGCTATCTAAGATTTTGTCCGTGAGATGAAGACGCAATTCGGCCGGCCGCCGAAGGTGGCCGATCCGATCAAGGTGGCGAGTACAGAGGGCATTCGTTGGCCAAATTCATCAGAAGCGAAGGAATCCTGCAGCAGTTTACAACGACATACACTCCTCAACAGAACGGTGTCACGGAGCGAAAGAACCGTTCGCTGGTCGAGATGGCGAGGTGTATACGCCTGGAAGCTGGCATGGAGTACCGCTACTAGAGTGAGGCCATCAACACGGCCAATTATCTCCAGAACAGGTTAAATACCAACAAAATCGATCCGTGAGACGCCAAACTAACTGTGGCATGGAAGCAAGCCTGTTGAGGAGCATCTGTATGTTTTTGGTACAGATGCGCTTTTGCTGATCCCGAAAGAAACCAGATCAAAATTGGAGCCCAAAGTGAAGAAGTTGAAAGCGTGGCGTTTCATCGACAGGAAAACTAAAAAGATGTCCGGTTCCTTACGATACAAGATGGTTCTTCGAAGAGGCTGGAATCTGAAAAAACCGAGGTCCAAGAGCTGCCACCGATGGTCCTCAATCCGATTTGCACCGTAGAACAACTCATCGATGAAGACAACGATTTCCGAGGTTTTGCAGATACCGATGGCGACGATGATGGTCCGCTTGCGGACGATAATGGTCAAATTCAAGAGGAGTAATTCGACGTTCAGGTGGAGCCACTCGACCTTGAGGAGGAGCAACCGAAATCTACTAAAAAGGTTGTGAACAACAGAAAGCGACGTTCCGAACGATCAACAAAGGGTTTCGAGTGGTGGTCTGACCCCAACAACTATCAGGAAGCCTTGGGTGATCCGAACCGAGAACTCTGGAAAGCAACCATATCCGAAGAACTCAAATCACTACATCAGAACGGTGGCACAAGGTTTCAATAAACGCCAAGGCTTGGATTACGACGAGGTGTTTGCTCCAGTAGTAAGGCAAGCTACGTTACGCTTATACTGCAGACTATTGCTGCTCTTCGTGGAATGCTGGTGAAACACGTGGACGTGAAGACGGCCCATCTAAACGGAGATTTAGATGGAACCATCTACATGAAGCCCCCGCCTGGCATCTCTGCTGCAAAGGGAGAGGTGTGCCATCTGCTTAAAAGTCTTTACGGTCTAAAGCAGTCGGCACGAATGTGAAACCTCAAGCTGGACGATGTTATGTGGAAAGCTGGATTCAAATCGTCGGAAGCGGATCCGTGCCTCTATGTTCGGAATAAAATCAGGAAGCTGGCCTACATCATCGAGTATGTGGACGCTTGTTGGTCACAACATCTAGCGAAGCCGAGTATCAATACCTATCTAAGGGTCCGGTGCCGATTGACCGACGCATAGGGCTGAGATAAAAGATCTCCACTGCTGGCGATCCGGAGCCAGCGTCTTTACTTGCTGCCAGCCAAGGTTCTCGTCAACTGTGCGGATTTCAGCGGCTAGACTACGACGCCACGAGCTTCTGGGCCTGCCTCTTTTTCGATGCCGGATCTGGATTCCAGTCAAGCGCCTCTCTGCAAATCTCGTTTTCATCTCTTCGCAGCGTGTGCCCAATCCATCTCCACTTACGTTCGCGAATCTCGATTTTTAGCGCCTTTCGATGACACCGGCGATGAAGTTCCACGTTTGAGATTCAGTTGCCAGGTCACCTAGCGCGGATGATGTTCCGCAGGCAGCGATTCACAAAAACTTTTCGCCTCGTTACGTATATGTGCACCAAGTTTCGCACCTGTACACCAATACGGATTTGACGTTTGAGTTGAAGATTCGGATTTTGGGTCGTAGAAAGATCTGGCGTGAGCGCCAGATGTTTCGGAGACTCGCAAACGCAAATCGGGCTTTTCTTACCCGGGTTTCGGCGTCCTTCTTGGTACGACCATCAGCCGTAATCTGGCTACCAAGATACTGGAAGCACTCCATTGTCTCAACCTGTTGTCCAGCTACCACGAAGTTGGAACGATTTTCTGTGTTGATTTCCATCGACTTGGTCTTTCCCAACAGGTCAAAAGGTCTTCGAATATTTGGATTCGAATTTCCAGCTAACGTCCCTTGGAAATGTAAAGTATTTCCTTGGTATCCAGGTGATCAGATCAAGGAAAGGTATCGATCTGGGTTAAAAGGTATACATCGAGAAGCTGCTGGAGAGGTTCAGAGAGGATCCTGGCTACATACAACAAAAGGAGGAGACGGAGGATCTTCCCAATTTCGACCAATATTAGAGCCTCTTTGGAAGTTTGCTGTATCTAGCGGTGAACACGCGGCCAGACGTCGGGATTTGCGCATCGATTCTTGGAAGGAAGGGGTCAAAACCAACCAAAGCGGACTGGACGGAGGCAAAGCCAACCGTGGAACTCGAGCTTCATCGTGGAGGTGACTCAAATGAGTTAGAAGGATAAGCCGACGTATACTGGGCAAGAACGGTGCAAGACCGGAAATCCAACTCAGGTTACCTATTCAGGCTCGGTGGCGGTACCATTCTGTTGGGAGCCAAGCTCTTTCCTCAACCGAAGCGTTGGTAAATGAAGGCCTTTGCTTAAAACAACAGTCAGCAAAAGTGGAGTACAACAAAAATAGGAACACAAACACATATTGGATCTCAATGAAACTTGATGTTTCCTCGAAGATTATCCTTCATGGATTGAACACTAAGTCACATCTTTCGAGGATATGATGCCTAGAATCTTACAAATGCAGAATGCTTACACTACCAACCCACAGAAAGTTGTAAACTACGTATGCCGTGACCGGGATTCGATCTCATGACCGTTGGCTTAGAATACTTGAAGGCTATCTTCTATGCCACAGGCGGCGGCGTAGGAGGAAAAAAGCAAATCTATTAATAAAAGTTGATAAAACATACCAGAAAATGTATTGAATTTATTTCAGGATCGATATACCGACGCATTTGTCAATTAGATAAGAGCATTGCGTTTGCACTTGCCCTAATAAACGGGGCAAGTATAAACTTAAAAAATTATTCATAAAAGCAGTTTCTTTTTACTAACATTTTTAAATATTTCTCTTTTAAAGCGAATTAGATAAGAACTGTTGATAAATTTTGCAGATAACATATTTTTCTAGGACATGTGAAAGATGAACTATGGCGAAATCCGTTTGCACTCTCCCCGGTGTACCTTATAAAGATTCATTTTCATCTTTCAGACCGATGGTTTTAGGCTTTTTATTCAAAACAAAATGTTAAAGTAACATTCGATTACCATTATCGAATCAATGATAAGGGCTACGCGACATCGACGCAACGACGCACATATCTGTCAAAATACGCAAGACGCATCGATCTGGTGCGAGAAGCCGATGCATGTGTGCGTGAATGTTTGGATCGATCTCACGTCTCACCCAGCAGCAGAAGCATAAACCTCCACCGAAAGTTTTGATTTCAGAATTGTACAAAAACCAACTATCCTATCGTGATTCATATTTCTTTTCGTTCCCTGGCGAGGAGGATAATTATTTGCCAAATCCTCTACCCCAATCATCAACATTACTATCGTTCCCAGAAACGCTCTCTGAGTCACCTGTATTTCCTGTGCGCTGTGTGATGAGAGCTACTTCCGAGACAGTTGTTGCTTCCTATCGCCTGCTGCTGAACCTGTCGTGCTCGACACTTCCTTCACTCCCCGAGCTATCGGGATTCAGTCAATGTGTGTTGGTTTTGTCTTTTGAAGGTTGTCGGAGAAATGGCCTCCTCCTTCAGCAGGGGCTCTAGAGGAGCCGATCCGTACCGAAAGATTTTCTAGCAATCGCGTTGATAATGTGGTTCACTTTTTATTGTTATTTCAAACGCTCCACAAAACACTTTTCACTCGGCACAGAGCAAACCGGAAGTCTGCTTTTCGAAAGGGACCGGACCGGAACCCGAACGTCAAATTAGTCCCGAAAATCTACAGGCCCCACGAATTGAACCAGCTAAGGAGGACACACGACGACCAGAACTGGATTCGGTAGCGTCTACCAAAGTGACAAAAATTTCACGCTCTTCTTCTCGCTGCGGCAGCACTGCAATATTTTCCTTTCGATTCCCAATAAATACATCAAAATATTAACTTCGGACACACTCACACTGATGCAACGCTCTAAAGATGATTGAATAAGGTTGCCGGAAATGAAAATATTAATTTTTTTTTGTGTGATAATTTTGAATTTAATAGTCTGTTTTTCATAATAGGTTAGAGATCACATAAAAACAAGTTTCAATTTTTAAATTTAGCCATAGGTTCTTGAAAAACGGTTAGGCAAAATATTTATTATTTTCTTAACTGTTGAGAATAACAACTTCAAGCTAGTTATTGTTTTACTATAGGCAATTGAAGAACTTTATTTTAAGTGAAAGTATAAGCACACAATTCAGAATTTAAATAAAACTACTTTTAAAATGTCAACAAGATGTTATTGAAATCGGCAACCCTTTCGCGATCCCGCGTGCATCGATGTGTGCGCTAGAATATTTCACGCGTGTGACGTCACAGATTGACTCACACAACGGAAACGCTCTGGTTCTTTATTTGCCTTTTGCGCTTGAGGCCCCAACACACAAATAAACCGTGGAGAGAGAAGACGTTGTTCGCGTTGCTGCCGATGTGTATGTGTTCAAGCAGCCCAAGTCCTAAATTCACGATTCACATTCACTAGCAAGAGTTGGGCCTCACTCAGCGCCAGAATCGAGCAACACCAGCCCCAACGATTCGAAAACTAGAGTACATCCCCCTTTTGGCGACAGAATGTCTGCGTTCAAATTTTCACTACTCTTCACGCGTTTCACGACCAACCGACAGTCACCCGGGATCGGGGAACGAATGACGCGTTTTTTGCACACCAACTTACCCGGGCCGGTGCAAGTTTGATGCAACTTTTCTGCGATAAAAGATACGCACGTTCCCAAACTGAACACACCGCCAAATCACTGCTGTTGTTTATCGGGTTATGGGCCAAGCCCCAGCCGAAGGGGGTGGAGAAGAGCGTGAGTCGTTTTGGGATGAGGACGCCTTGCGTGAGACGTGAAACGAGGACCGCTTAGAGGCGTGAGCTACACTCCGCAGTCGAATACAGTAGAGTCATCTATGTTTTGGAAAAAGAAAGAGGCACGGAAACCCTGGCAACGAGAAAAATTAAAGTCGGTTATGGTTCGTTGAGTAAATCGAAAAAAATCGTAATTTTTGTCAATTTAAATTAAAATAGCAATTTTAATTGGATTGTATTTTAAAGATTCGCCCATTTTTGTCAGTTTTGTCATTATTACCATTTTAGTCTTTTTGACATTAACTCATTTTTAACATCTATTTTATTTTTGGCATCTACACCAAGGTTTTTTTACGCGGTTTTTTTACACGGTTTTTTTTTACACGGTTTTCGGGAATTAACACGTTTTTTTTACACGGATTTCGCAAATTAACGCGGTTTTTGAGAGATGTTCCAAAGGAAAACACTTAGAATCTTTTTGAAGTTGGGAAAATCATAGCTCTAAGACTAAGAACGTGATACATGGACCTGAGACCTGAGACTTGAGACCTGAGACCAGAGACCTGAGATCTGAGACCTGAGACATGAGACCTGAGACTTGAGTCCTTAAATATGAGACCTGAGATCTGACACACTAGACATAAGACCTAAGACCTGCGACCTGAAACCTGCGACCTTGGACCTGAGACAAGAGATATGAGACTTGAGACCTGAGCATGAGACATGAGATATAAGACATGTGACCTGAGGCATGAGACAAGAGCCATGAAACATGAGACATGAGACATAAGACATGAGACCTGAGGCATGAGGCAAGAGCAATGAAACATATGAGACCTGAGACCAGAGACAAGAGCCATGAGACTCGAGACCTAAGACATGAGATTTGAGACCAAGAGACCTGTCATATAAGACCAGAGTCCTGAGACATAAGACCAGAGTCCTGAGACATAAGACAAGA